>NC_056737.1:102050833-102283333 GCF_019279795.1 Protopterus annectens
TAGACTGGTTTCCCATGTAAGACTGTAAAGTATCTTCATATGGCAATTGATCAGATGCTTCCCCCTCCACTGGTTTCTCCTTAATTTGGGTGTCCAGTGTTCTGTCCTGCTGTGATGTCATATCAGTTAAATTTTCTACACTAACGCCTTCACTTTGCAGGTAATCCATAACCACAATTTGTATTTCTTTAATTTCTCCATTACTAATCCTCTAATTTTCCTCTTTGTTTTCTTATTTTTGTATTGTAAAATTATTTTCCATGTCCAGATGCCTTTGCCTGTGTTTCTCTTCAAATATCTTTGGTGCTACTCTTTTTATATTGATTAGTTTTGCTTTCTTCTTTGCATAAATATTGCACCATATACATTTTTTTTCTTTCCTATGTCCGTATTTCTTCTTCCAATATCTTCTGCTCGTCCTATTTCTCCTTGCTTTGGGGATGCGTTCCATCATGCTGTGATATATCCTGTGTTAGGCTCCGTATATCTTCTGTTTGAAAATTGTGGGCTTCTTGCATAATTGTAACAATACATAATTTCTTTCTTCTCAATAGTCCACTCTGTCGTCTCTATGGTTCTTTTTTGGCCTGTCAGTTTTTGTGATTTTTTGTGGATTTGCTACTTCTTTCTAGAACATGGGCCATCTAACCTTGGACCTGGCCTAGCCCCATTTTAGGAATAAAACAAAAAACATCAACGCAAGAAACTTTCCAGACTAATAACAAATAGATTTTGAGTGCTTTTGTTTTTGCAAATAGCTGTCCCATGTTTAAATGAACAAATAACAATAAACTGTCTTCTGAAACTAAAAACACTGTTGAGATAAACATCTTTGACTGGTTTTATTATAATTTTTTTGATTACTAGGAAATTTTAAAACTTGACGGGAGACTGTTTATATTTTTAGAAAATGATGTACACGTATTAGAAGTATTTTGTTACTTTAAATGTTTTGTACTTGGGTAGGGACTTGGTGGTTGGATGATTAAGAATTTGAAATTTACTGGTACATAAATGGGTGTCAGTTTTAAGACTTTTTATCTGATAAAGTTTTGCAAAAAAAAAAAAAGAAAGTGCCCATTAAAACCTATTTGTTATAAGTCTGGAGAGAGTTTCTTGGCTTAAACGATAAAGTCCCCCTGAAACCCGTCTTGAAGGCTAAACTGTTTGTGTAGGGTTAAGCCATGTACTGAAGTTAGTAAGCAAATAGACATTAATAAGTTAGCTAATGTTTTTATATATATAGGTTTTATTCGTATAGATACATTTTATATGTCTTTTATATTTTAATGTTATGTTTATTGCTGAAATTTTGGTGTTGATAAACTTTTTTATCTTTTTTGTATGATTATAGTGAGTTATCATTGATTTATTATGCACATAACATATATATATATATATACATACATACATTATTTTTTGAATGTATTATTAGTAGTGAAATAGTGAAATGCTGTTAGATTTGTATCTCTTTAAATTTTTAATTGACCTTCCTGATTGCTGGGAGGAGCTTCTCTAATTTTTGTTATTTAAGGACGGTTTTGTTTTTAATGTCTAATGTAGCAGTGACAGAACTGTGAAAGTGTGTTTCTTTTAATAAACTGTCTTGACCGACCTCGCATCGTGTTGCACTGTTTATCTTTGGATTTTTGACATTTTTTGTTTTATCAGTTTGTTGTGTTCCCATTGTAGGAATGTTTCCATGTCTTGAGGATTCTACACTGTCAATTTTTCCACTCGTGGCACCAGTGCACCTACCAGGATTGGGCAATTTTTAATCCTGGATCTTGTGTGCCCAGCTATCTTTTTTAACCTAATTCTGTCCGTGATATATGCTATATAATATACAGTCTGTATATCAGTGTCATCTTGGTGAAATTTTGTAAAAAACAGAGTCCACCTCTTAAAGGTATTCACCAAGACTTGAGGATGAATTCACTTCCAGCAACACTTCTTTCCTTTGCTTGCTGATTTATCATCTCTCCATTCGGACCCCTCCCGAACATGGCAACCTTCCCTAGTGGTTTGGTAATGTGCCCAGAGTTTTTACAAAATTTCAGGCACCAGTAATAGCTCACTGCAGGGTCAGTAGTGCCCCTAACTATGGATGACTGTCAGAGCAGTGATCTCCCTAGGAGCCCTTTTGGATACCAGTCAAGCTTTCCTCCCACAGCGGAAAGAAGAGTCTTTCTCTATCTTCTTTGAGGACTTGCTAGGGAAATTTATGGTAATAGCCAGGGATTTCCTGAGGATTTTGAACCACAACACATCTACAATATTGATGGTGTTCCCAGCCAAACTACACATTAGGATATTTCTGAATAATACAGTCTCACTCCTTCAGCATGTCATCCCAGTCCTTCTGTGTGTAAGATGATAGATGGAATGGTGCTTATAGTAAGTCCAGACAAATGAGGGCATTCCATTCAAACAACCCACCTCCAAGCCAGACCTTAACTACAGATACTGGCAACATGACATGGAGTGCGCATGCTTTGAAACTAAAAGTGCATAGGCATCTGGAGTCCCAGGGAGTTAAAATTGCATGTCAGCATAAAAAAGATGGTGGGAGTTGTTCATGCACTTAAACTCTTCAGGACCATCTAGAAACCTTGGATCCTGAGTCTTGGCAGACAATAGTACATTTGTGTGGTACACAAAACAAAGAAGCAGGGATACACTCCTAATCATTTCTGCAGGCTTGCAAGCAAACCCTGAAATACGGTTTGCTCTTGAAGGCAGCCAGTATGCCAACTCAGGAGAGCTCCATGGTGGACCAGGAGCTCAGCATATCTACGAGTGTATGTTAGACAGGAACACATTCTTATACCTCACAAACAAATGAGGTGTAACGGCAGTAGACTTCTCTGCTTCTCTAAGCAGCAGACAACTAAAGAATTCAGGGTACTTGCGTATTATCACAACCATGTTACAAGCAACATGCAATTAACAAAACATAAGTAGCTGGAATGAGACTACACTTAGTTATGAAAGTGTTTGCAAACAAAATGTCACACTTTTTTTTTTTTGCCCTGCTCCTTCAGACTACCACATGTCAAAACGTCAGACATCTAACCATGGAAGCTTCTCCTGCAGTCACACTGAATGAATTAAGTTGTACAGCCTGGCATGTGTTGCTTCCACAGCCATCCTACATTTTGTTCTGGCTGTCAGTATTTTCCGATGCGAAATATAAATTTATAGCCATTTCTGAAATTATGTTTTTACCCTGCATGAGACTGCATAAAATTTCATTGAACTTTACTGTCACTGATGTGTGAACATGGTGAGTGTTGTTCATTAAACAGTACGGATGCACCCCACGATATTCCGCAAATGCTAACAGTGGTGTGGGTACAGCAGATTTATGCACACATTTTCTTATTAATATTTTCTCCTTACTAAGCTGTTTTACACATTTCATATGTTTTTAAACTGGTGTGGCTGTGTTTCATACTACAAATTTCACTACTTACGTGTTCTGCGACCTGTTAATTGCGTTATGTACAAGAGGGACCTGTTTGTAATGTGGTTGCGATTATACATAAGTACCAAATTCTGCTTCCGAATTGGATGAGTATGTTTTTCAGATGTTCTTCGTGTGTCACTGTTGCAGTCATTACATTTGGGTTATCTGCCTGCAGGTAGCTCTCAGCCAGCCTGAATATCAAAGTCTCGGATCCCTGCATCAGATGCTGTCCTCTTCTTCCATGACGTCAGGTCGTCAGGGGTATAAAGCATACAGCCGATGCCATTACATCAGACTTTCTTCCCGTACCCGAAGCAGAAGCAGTTCGCAAGGGCTGGTCGGCCGACTCCTGAAATTTTCATTTTCGAGTTTCAGAACCAAAGTTTTCAAAAAAGCTAAGTACACTGTTGGGGATCCTTTTTCTTGTTCTAAACCGATGTCCGTAAAAGGTAACAATTGTATTACCTGTGGAAAGCAAATACCTCATAAAGATTTTCATTTGTACTGCATTCCTTGCCTAGGCCCAGTCCACAAAGTCCCTCGCTGTCGGTTTTATTCCTTATTCAATCCTCGTATTATTTGTCGTCGGTTCATTTTTGCATCAAACTTTTTCGGTGTTCTGTTTAATTATCCAGAAATGGCTTTGGTAAGCCATCTGAGTACCAACATTCCGAAAAAGCATAAAGATAAAGACAGAGACGGACCGCATAGATCCAAAGCTGCTAACGACGCTCCATTAAGCTAGTTGCCAGCTTGCCGGTACTCAGTGAGGTGCTTTCGCAACCCTTGATACCTGCTACTTCAGATTCGCAGGCCTCTACTGAGACGCATTCGGAGTACGGTATACCGCGAGATACTTCTTCAACCATGGAACCTGTGGATGTCGCTACCTTGGATGAGTCCGGAGGCCACTGTGCAAGCACCGGCTTCTGAGGGTTTATTCAGGCCTGACTTGCATTTCAAACCGATGCCATCTTCTTCTTCAAGGCCTAAAACTTGACCCAGGTCTAGAAAACCGATGTCCAAATCTCATGGTCATGTCCATATGCCTAAAAACAAATGATAAGAATGGCTGAAGACCTTATTACTTTAATTAGGAGAAGCTAGCCTTCTCCCTCTAAAAGACCTAGAACTGATTTTCCTTCTGATTCTTCTGATCAGGATTCTGAAATTTCTGTTTCTTCTGATTACCAGGATTTGCCTTTATCTACCTATGAGGATTTTGATTCAGAGGACTCCATTCCCTCTGCTTCCCCTCCAGAAGATTTTTTATTTGGTGAAACCTTGCACACTCTTAGGGAGCATTTCCGCTGAGAACGCCAGAATTACTCTGACTCCAAAACGAGGCTTAGGGAATTCTTACTCCTCCCTCAACACAGGCCTTTAGCTATCCCTCCTGTCCTGGACATTGTAGATTATGCCTTTTTGGAATCTAGCATGACCCCAGACACTTTACCTCCGGCTCCCAGGAAACTTGACAGGTATTACAGAGTACCTGACTCTCACAAGTTCCTCTTCAGTAATCCCACTGCGGACCCAGAGACCATTTCCCAGGGACCTGAGGGCATTAAGGCTACTACTGCCAAAAACCCTACCCCCTCTGATAGAGATTCCAGGGCCTTGGACAGATGGGGTAAGAAGGTATACGCTTCTGCTACTTTGGCCATTAGGGCCTTAAACTGCCAGTTTCATATGTTTCAGCAGCATATTATGGGACTGCTTAAACAGAAAATGACGTTGATTTTTGACTGTGCTGAAAATAAAGAATTACAGGATTTAATGCATTCTGGAACAAGTTAGTAAACATATTTTGCAATGTGGTTTTGACTCTTTAGAAGCATCTTGCAGTGCTGCTGTCACTGGGTCTGTTCGTAGAAGGCATGCTTGGCTTAAAGAGCAAAATTTGCCAGATCATATTAAAGCTAAATTACTGGATGCTCCCCTAAACCAAGACCACCTGTTTGGCAACAAAGCAGAAGAAGTCCTCAAAAAGATGGAGTCAAAAGCTAAATCTATGCAAACTGTTAAAAATTTCCTGCAAGTACAGCCTCCCAGATTTAGTAGGCATTGGCCTTCTAAGAATTGGTCCTTTCCTGTCTCTTCCAGGCCTTCTCAGTCCAAACCCAGGGAACAGCAGACCACCTGGACTACAGTCTCAAGGTACTAACAGGCCTAAGCAGTGGGAGGCTCCCACTTCCAAAGCTGGAAGTAGTAAGACACCCCCCTATGGAAAACTGTCACAATGACTTAACCTTAAACCTTCCAAGCCCTGCTCAACTGCCTGCTCCCTTAGGGGGAAAGATCGCCTTGCATGCAAAAAACTGGAAACTCATTACCCCAGGACAAATGGGTTTTAAATATAGATCTGAAGTAGGTACTTCATTTGTCAGCAACCTTTGGGTATCGGATCCAAGCCGGCAACTTGTTTCACAGCTATAAGATCCGAGCTCCTAGCTCCTCCCCTTACCCATAATCCCCTGCCAACCCAGACTAACCTCAGATCTAGTTTGCCGCGCTTAGTGAAAGCAGCTAGATTCAGAGCTCCTAGTCTGTTCAGATAAGTCTTTCAGCTTATTATAATTATTGTTATTTTTTTATTAAAAGGTTGAGTGTGTTAGGTTTCCCCTTATTTTAGTCCTAAAATCTTAGTGTGTGTTTGGGGCCTTGTGTGAGTGAGTTTGCTTTTTGTACTAGTGTAATGTCAGAGGCCCCAAAACTGATCTTTTCTAAATGCACTGAGTGTGACCATAAGCTTTCACCGGCGGATGGCCACACTCGGTGTGTTCGGTGCCTTGGGGTTGAACACCTCTCCTCAGGGTGTACTATCTGCACAGCGTTCAACCCCAGGGCACTGAAAGAACAGAGGTGGAAGCTGATCCTGGCGGGACTTTTGCCCCGGGATTCGGCTTCGGCCTCCGGTGCTCCCGTGGCCTCCCCCCAGTCCTCGGTGGGGGCCACTCCTGCCTCTCTTCCCCCCGGCCGGGACTCAAACTCCTGCTGCGGCGCCGGAGGAGAAGGAGGCCAGGAGGGAGAAGCACCACAAGCGGCGGGCCGAGGCCTCCGCTTCGGCCCCCCGGCTAAGCGGGCTTCTCCCTCCACGGCTTCCAAGTCATCTCCTCCTCGGCTCCGGTCTCCATGCTTCTCACTGGGACCCGAGGAGGAGGAGACCCGATCTCCGTCTAGGTCATCGAGGTGGCACTCCCGGCCCGCCTCGGTGGCCTCGTCGAGATCCACATATAGCCTGTCGGATGCAGATTTGGACCGGATGATGCGAAGGTTCATCCAGGCCCCGCTGCAGATGTGAGTGCTCCTACCTCCCCCCACTTTGGGGGGGAGCTCAACGCCTTTTTTGCCCCGATAGCTCCTTCTCCAACCCGCTTCCCGGGTTCGGAGCGCCCGGAGCCGGGCAGCGTTGGAGCCAGGGGTGGGTCGGCGCCGACAGTACTTGGTACTTAGGCTCCGACCTTTCCCTCGAGTTTGTCTGGTCCATCCTTGTCGGATCCGAGCTCTCGGAGCCGTGGGCTGAGCTTCGGATCCGAGGGATTCAGTGTGCCTTCGGCTCCGTCCAGGTCGGAGCACACGGGTCCTTCGGATCCGATGGTCTCGGCTCCGGTTCCGATCCCCTCATCAGATCCGAGTGGGAGTCTGCTCTCGGATCCGAGAGAGAGCGACACTCCCTTGGCCTTCGATGCGGTGGAGAGGGCTCTGTTGAGTGCATCCGGACCCCCGGCCCTTGCCTCGGCCCCATCCTGCACTCCCTCTCGGCTGGGTCTGGCTTCCATCACCCGGCCAGAGGGACAGCCTGCTTCGATGTCTCAGGTCATTCCGCTGGAACAAGATGTTGCTGGTGAGACTTCCTCGGGCAGCCCCCCGAGGATGTTCCTCATAAGCGGAAGTGTAAGAGGAGACACGTGGACTCCCCTGAGTCCTTAACAGAAGACACGGACTTGGATGAAGGGGAAGGCTCCCCAAGGTCACCCCCCCCCGAGGATATCAATGTCCTGGAGATGAGGGCGGTGCTATTGGTGTTGCAAGCACTTCAGAACCTTCTTCCTGTAGGAACTATTGTGATACAGACGGACAACATGTCAGTTGTCTGGTACAGCAACAAACAGGGGGGAACCAGGTCCTATCCTCTCTGTCGAGAGGCCATGAGAGTGTGGGAATGGGTGATCTCCACCAACCACTTTCTTATTGCAACGCACATTCCGGGATGGTCCAACATACTGGCGGACAGGCTCAGCCACACCATTCTTTCCCCTTACGAGTGGTCTCTCAATCCCCAGGTAGTGAAGCGGATTTTTGCCGAGTGGGGGCAACCCTGTTGCGATCTCTTCGCTTCTCCCTCAAATACGAAATGCAACAGTTACTTTGCTCTAATTCCCCCCTTCGGGGAATCCCTGAGAGACGCCCTGGTGCATGCTTGGCCTCCCGGTCTACTTTATGCTTACCCACCTCTACCTCTGAAGCTGAAACTCATACAGAAAGCCAGTCGGTTGGGGGGCAGAATGAGCCTCATTGCCCCATTCTGGCCTCGTCAAACGTGGTTCTCTTACCTGTGGTCTCACCTGGTAAATCCTCCTTGGATTCTGGATCCCCTACCGGATCTAATATCTCATCCCCTAGATCTCCCGATCCCGAATCTGGACAACCTCAAGTTGACAGCTTGGCTGCTCCAGTTCCACTCCTAGTCAGGACTCCTGGAATCTCTTCCCCAGTTAAAGCCATCCTAGTAGCAGCACACAGACCTTCCACTAGAAAGGTCTATCGCAGTAAGTGGAAGCGTTTCTCCATCTGGGCGGAGAATCATAACTTAGATCCCTTCACAGCACTGTTGCCGACTATGTTGGATTTCCTTACAGGTCTATTTCATCAGGGGGCTAGCTGCTCTACGGTCAAGGTTCAACTGGCAGCTATTTCTCATTACCATGTGGGACATGAGTCAGGTACTTTGATTACGGCAAAATTGTGTAAAACCTTTCTCAAGGGTAACTTCCTGCTCAGACCTCCTGTCAAGGAAGTTGTACCCCCTTGGGATTTATCACTAGTCCTACAGGCCTTAACAGCTCCCCCTTTTGAACCTGCTGCTTCGGTTGATCTTAAGTACCTATCTTGGAAAATGGCATTCCTTGTCGCTGTTACTTCAGCGAAAAGAGTTTCTGAGCTTCAGGCCCTTTGTGTAAAACCCCCGTACTTGGCCTTTCACCAGGATAGAGTGTACCTCAGGACCAATCCCTCGTTTCTTCCCAAGGTGGTGTCAGAGGCTAATATCAACCAATCCATTAACCTGCCAGTCTTCTTTCCTAAGTATCGGAACAAAGGAGAATACAAACTGCATTCGTTAGATGTGCATAGACAACTGCACTTCTACATTCACAGGACTGCTGGTCATAGACAATCCGACCAGTTGTTCATCTCCTTTGCCAAATTTAATTTAGGTAAACCTGTCTCTAATGTCACTTTATCACGATGGATCTCACAGTGTATCTCTTGGCCTATGAAAGTTCTGGGAGGCCCGCACCTCAGGGAGTTCATGCACATTCTACTCGCTCTATATCTACCTCTGCTGCCTTTAGGTCTAGAGTGTCTTTAGATGATATTTGCTCCGCAGCCACTTAGGGGTAGCCGCATTCTTTGATTTCCTGTCCTTGCCTATTTAAGTGGTACAGTGTGAAATATTTTCTGCTTAAAAACCTCAGCTTTGGCCAGCTAAGAACTAGCTGTATTCAACTGGACGTATAAGAAAATTTAAGTACCTTTATCTGCACTTTTTTTTTTCAAAAAATACAGTATTTAAATTGATTTTAACTGTGTTGCAGGAATATTAACTGAACTGGAAGTTTTGACTCTGTTCTTCAGTTAATCCCACCCACCCATTTTTGTTTTGGTGTTAATCTTAGTGGCCTTGAAACTGCCCGCCTCTCTTGTAAATTTGTGTTTGGATACTCCTTCTGGACCCATCTCATTTGCTCACTCAACTGAGTGCAGTGAGATCATATTCTGATTTCAGGCACTCCTACTGTGTACAAAGAGAGCATCTGGGAAACAGAAAAAAAAAATGTAAGCTTGTTTCCAGCCTTTCCTGTTAAGTGGTATAGACTATTTGTAGGCTTCTGAGCCCCCAAGCCCTTCTGTGTTGGAGGGAAGCCTTCTAGCTTAGTTTTTTTTCTTATAACTAGCCAGTTTTCTAGTTTCAGCACTCAAATCTGTTTCTTTGATCTCAGCACTTGTTCAGAAAAAAAATTTCATCTGCTTTTACTGTACTTGTGTTTCTACCTACTTTATTTTACTTTTGCATCATCTTAAAAGTACTCAATTGTATTTATTACTGCTTGGTGTAACTCACTCTAAGCCTTTTGGTTTAAACACTTGGGCTTCGGACCAGTTGTTATACACTGAGAGGGTTTGTGGTCTGCACTGTAGTGGCAGAACAGGTAGCTTACATCCTTCTAGGTTGGGAACTGCTGATTGAGGGCTCAGTGTCTGTTATTCTAAAAGTGTATTAATTCTGGTTTAAGCACTTGGGCTTTCAGGCCAGTTATTTTACATTGAGGGTTCATGGTCTGCACTCTTGTGGGAGGAGAGGCTGGACTCTGCCTTTCTGAGCTGGGAATTTCTGGTTAAAGGCTTATAGTGCATGCATATCTGAACTGCTTCTTACTGAAGTTGGTGCGCCTTGTTTGCTGTGGCATAGACTGGAGTCGGGCTTGCTGGATCTAGCTTTGTTTGTGTAACTTGAGCACTAATCCAGGCATTCTCTAAAGTATTCAATTGTATTTATTACTGCTTGGTAGTAACTTGTTTAAAGTGTAGCTATCATGCTAAGTCTTTTGGATTAAGCACTTGGGCTTCAGACCAGTTGTTTTACATTAGGAAGGTTTGTGGCATGCACTGTGGTGGCAGGACAGGTAGCTTTCATCCTTCTAAGTTGGGAACTGCTGATTGAGAGCCCAGTGTCTGTTATTCTTAAATTGTATTAGTTCTGGTTTAAGCACTTGGGCTTCAAGAGTGGTCTGCACTCTTGTGGGGAGAAGAGGCTGGACTCTGCCCTTCTGAGCTGGGAATTTCTGGTTAAAGGTTTATAGTGCCTGAATATTTGAACTGTATCTTACTGAAATTGGTACACCTTGTTTGCTGTAGCATAGACTAGATCCAGGCCTGCTGAATCTAGCTTTGTTTATATGCTTGTTGTTTGTTTGCTTGTTATTTCCCTGGAACACTAATTCCACCTAATACGCGGCTTCTCAGCGCTTCTGTGGCTCACTAGTGATATCTGCATTGCTTACTGGACTTATTTCCTTGTTTCACTTGAAAGAAAGTTACTGTTTGTCGTTTTTGCATTTAAGTTACCTGTAACACATTGCACTTAAGTTACCTGGCACTTGCTCACTAAAGCAATTATATAAGTCAGCACTAAAAATTAAAAGCACTACACCCTCACTCCCCACTGGCCCTTGTTTTCAATTATAAAGGAATTCCCAATATTAATCTAGCATGTCCAAAGGTCAGTTGTTAATTTCCTCTCCGGTCCAGCTGGTGAATCTGGGAATCTTGAGGCAATGTTACAACTGCCTCATGTACACAGACAACCCTCTCCTCCTCCCAACAAATTCCAACACATGTGAGAGATGCAACCATATAGCCAAACTGGAGGCTAAGCTCTCTCAACTCAGTACTGGCATAACCAGTCAGGAGGAGAAGGAAACCACACTCGCTACAATTCCAGTCTCACATAGACCTACCATGACAGCAAACCAAACACATAATCACACAAAAACATACTCGGAGGCTCTAAATAAAGATCTGCCTAAGCAGCAGAGACCTCCAGAACAGACACCCAAGCAACCGCTACCCCAAAACAAAACACGTGCAGCACATATCTCACAAAGCCAGTGTGCCAAACAGTCACAGCTCTTAAGACTAAACAACACACTTGATACACTTGTAATAGGTGACTCTATCGTCAGGCATACAGACGTCCTGCTCACCAGGCTGAACAAGGAGAGGGTCACGGTGAGCAGCCTGTCGGGCGCTAGGATCCGCCACATAACACAAGCACTCAGGTCACTCCAAGGCAAGTACAAATATGACTCAGTCATTGTCCATGCTGGTGTGAATGACCTGAGACGTACCTCCCTGGACTACATGAAAAGAGACATAGAGGAGCTCTCTGAGCATGTAGCTCAGGCCGGTATGACCCTGACTTTGAGTATATCTTACCCTCACCAAGAATGATGCCACAATATGAAGATAAGATGATCAATTTCAGCAATTGGCTTAAGTACTGGTGTCATTCAAAGGGGATCCAATGCCTGTCAGCTTGGGATGATATGCTCGACAAGCCACGATGCTTCGCTAGGGACGGCTTGCACCTGTCACCCCTGGGCTTTCGGATATTGGCAAAGGCTCTTGTTACCCCCATAGTGCCTTTTTTAGGCAAGGCTCAAAAGACAAACCCACCTCCATAGGTATCACAAGGGATAAGAAACTAAGAGTAATGCTACTCAACGCCAGAAGTCTAAACCTCAAGATGCACGCACTCAAAACTCTCCTTAGCATGGAGAACATCGATATCTGTGCAGTAACAGAAACCTGGTTCAGGGCTCCCGAGAGCAACCCAGCACTACCAGGTTATACCTCATACCATGCTTTTCGACTCCAAAACTTGGACCGAACCACAAAAGGAGGCGGATTATCGATATTCATCAAAGATACCCACACCTCCAGGTTGGTGGCAAAGCACGAAGCATCAGAGACTATCCATGTGCAACTAACAGTGGGTAAAACTGCCTTCCAGTTTATAGCCTGCTACAGACCACCCTCCCAAACCCAGGTACCCCACTCAGCCTTCCTGAGAACACTGGAAAATATGAAGTTCTCTCCAAACACCATTATATTGGGCGACTTCAACTACCCAAACATAGACTGGGAGCATTACTCTAGCTCCAACACCCTAGCCCAAAGGTTCCTAGAATTTATAAACTCAAATGCTATGGAACAACTTGTTACCACTCCCACAAGATGGGAAAACATACTGGACCTGATAATCACCAACATGGGGACTCTATGCTCCGGACCAGAAGTGTATCCCTCACTGGTAAGATCAGACCATAAACTAATCTCACTGGATATTCACATCCCGACCCCACCCCCTGCCCAGTAAACCACAGTGAAAAACTTCTCTAAAGCAGATTTCACACTCCTCAAAACTGAGGTGGAATCCTTCAAAGCCCCCGGGCCTGTGGAAAATACGGCCCAGACTGCAGAATCCTTTATAAACGCATTCTATGAACACCTTCAGGAATGTATGGATCATGCGATCCCAAATAAAACCAAGACCCAATCCTCCAAAGGCAGACGTCCTGTCTGGTGGACACCAGCCATAAACAAACTATACAATAGAAAGAGGAAGCTACTAAATGATAGAGCAAAATCCCAAAAAGGGAAGGCATCACTGATCAGTATTAGCAAAAAACTACGGGCACCCATAAAATTGTCTAAGGCCAGCTTCGAGAGAAAAATTGCACAGGACACTAAGGATAATCACAAGGCTTTCTTTAGTTATGTTAGGAACCTGGGTGGTAATTCCCAGATATGCTCAGAATTAGTCCAAAATGATAAAAAATACACCGAACCCACAGACATTGCCAACATCCTAGCTGACAGGTTCAGCGCAAACTCCCCCCCCACCACCAAAAGAGCAAATATCTATCCCAGCAGAGTGCTGCCCCCCTGACATCTCAGATGCTCAGGTAAGAGCCGCCCTCTCCAGAGCAAAAAACACAGCATCAATGGGACCAGATAGTGTCCCGGGCTGTGTCCTACATGAACTCCAAGAAGAGCTAAACCCAAACATAAAACTACTATTCAATCTCAGCCTTACTACAGGATATGTGCCCAAAGAGTGGTGTACAGCAGCAGTGGTCCCTCTCCATAAAGGTGGTGCCTCAACGGATCCTGGAAACTATCGCCCCATAAGCCTGACTAGCTTGGTCTGCAAAGCTATGGAAAGGATCATCATGGACCTCATAAATAAAGATATTGGGGACCTACAGACACTGGATCCTACCCAGTTCGGCTTTGTTAAGGGCAGATCCTCCCTCTTAAACCTGGTTGATTTCTTTGAAACAGTCACCAAGGCCATTGACGAGGGGAAGGTGGTCCACACAGCCTACCTGGACCTCGCAAAAGCCTTCGATACAATACCCCACTCGGGCATTATAGATAAGCTCACCAGCTTAAATATAAACCCCTCTGTCACTAGATGGATTGCAAACTGGCTCAAGGACAGAACCCACATGGTTAGAATTGCTGGAGCCATGTCAGACTCCAAACCAGTTACAAGTGGTGTCCCACAAGGCTCAGTCCTGGGACCTCTCTTGTTTGATATATATTTCTCGGAGGTACAGGCCAACATGGAAGGACTGTGGCTGACCAAGTTCGCAGATGACTGCAAACTGGGCGCCATAATCGACTCTCCAGCCGACACAAGCATCCTCCAAAAGGGCCTCATAGAAACAGACAACTGGTGCCAGAGTCATGGCCTCAAGCTAAATGCCAAAAAGTGTATAGTCATCCCCTTTGGCAAAAACAAAGTGCCCACAAATTACCACATAGGTGGTAATCCATTAAGTACAAAAGAAGTAATTAGGGACCTGGGGACCCAAGTTGATAGCAATCTCTCATTTGGCAACCACGTGGCCAAAGTGGTTAGAAAAACATTTTATATAGCCCACCTAATCATGAAGGGATTCACATCTAGATCAGGGGAGGTCATCGTGCCTCTTTACTCATCCCTCATCAAGCCCATAATGGAGTACAATGCCCCTTTTGGGATGTACCTTACCAGACACCTGCAGCAACTGGAAAGACCCCAAAAGTACCTCACCAACAGGATCAAAGGGCTCAAACAGATGCCATATGCTGCCCGGTTAAAGAAACTCCAGCTCTACTCAGTGGCATACTTCCTGTTCAGAGGCGATCTGTGCCTGACGTATAAAGCCATGTCCAACCTGGAATTAATGGACATGCTGCACCTCAGAAAATCCAAATCCCATCGAGCTACGCGCTCGAGAGACTTGAACCTCAGCACTGAAATAAATAGGACATGCTGGAGGGACAGATTCATAACCCAGAGGCTCCTTCACTCGGGAATAAAATCCCAGTCCAGGTTAGGCAGAGTCCCTCATTGACTCTCTTCAAGAGGAATCTTGATGAGTGGATGGGAGATCGTAGCTTTACCCCGGGTATCACTTCTGTGTCACTGTTAGACAGAGGCACAGTATACTAACCACGAAAAAGGGCATAGCAAAATAAATTTAAAATGGGTGGTGAAAGCCAAACACATTCTGGCTAGGCTTATAAATGCCCTAGGGCAGATAGCCTAGTATGAGCCTATGAACCTATACCTTTATCAACCATTATAAGCTGGACGTTATCTCCAGATGGAGAGCATCTTTTGGCTCCGCAATGCTTCGGAATATCCTTCCATGATAGCCGCCCAAGTTCCAGGTAGCTGGGGACTCTGTCCCAAAGGTTGCTGACAAATGAAGTACCTACTTCAGATTAAGAAGTTATGTACTCACCATAACGTTCCATCTGAGTAGGAAACTTCATTTGTCTGCAACCATCCCTCCCTCCTTCCCCTTGACCTTCAGAATTTTAGTACCTGGATGTCCTTCTTCTCGTCCCCTTCGGGGGAAGTATTTAACCTTTTAGCTGCTTTTATGAGGGCAAACTTGATCTGAGGTTAGTCAGGGTTGGCAGGGGATTATGGGTAAGGGGAGGAGCTAGGGGCTTGGATCTTATAGCTGTGAAACAAGTTGCCGGCTCGGATCCGAGATCGGATCTGATACCCAAAGGTTGCAGACAAATGAAGTTTTCTACTCAGACTTCTTATTTCCCAAGGATACGAATTCCACTTCCACACCTTACCAACCCCAAACGGTTGGCCAGACCTACCCCCAAACCAATGGGCAGAGGCTCAAAAGCAGGTTCTCTCTCTCCTAAATATCAGGGCTATTCAGCCTGTCCCAGCAGAAGAAAGGGGACAAGGTTTTTACTCAAGACTTTTTCTGGTTCCCAGGAAAGACAGCTCCTGGCGTCCTATCCTGGACCTCTCTGTTCTAAGCACCTTTTTGGTAATCCCAAAATTCAAAATGCTAACACTTCATCAGCTGCTTCCTATGCTAGGCAAAGATGCCTGGTTGGCAACCTTAGACTTAAAGGAAGCTTACCTGCACATTCCAGAAAGGGAATCTTGCAGGAAATACCTGCGCTTCAGAGCAGGCTGCATGCACTATCAGTTCTCTGCACGTCCCTTTGGCTTATCTACTGCACCCAGGGTATTCACAAAGTGCCTAGCTCCAGTCATTGCATTTTGCAGGCAAAGAAATATTCAAATATACCCATACCTGGACGATTGTCTAATTCAGACAGAAAGCCAGGACATGCTTTTAACTCATCTGGCATTTGTAAAGAAACTTCTAACCTCACTGGGGTACACCATAAACTAAAAGAAATCTCATCTAGTACCCTGCCAACAGATTGTATTCCTGGGAGCAAGCTTGAACACAACTTCCCAGATGGCTTACCTCACGCCAGAAAAACGAGTTTATTTTACAGATTACTTCAGACTACTGGCCACAAAGACCCAGCTGTCTGCAAGGAAAATCCTGCAAGCCCTGGGGTTCATGGCCTCTTGCATTCTACTAATTCCATATGCAAGACTGCATATGAGGAAACTACAGTGGTATCTAAAAAGCCTATGGTGTCAACATTCTTAGGACCTGGAATCAATGATTCCTATCATTCCTTGTATAAGGACGGAGTTCCTTTGAGGCCTGCTATCACAACAAGGGACTGCCATTCACTCTACCCCCTTCTGCCCAAGCCCTAACAGACGCATCAGACTATGCATGGGGGGCTCACTTGGCAGGGCATTGCATTCAGGGCAAATCGAACCTGAGTCAGATGCACCTGCATATCAGTCAAAAAGAAATGTTAGCTGTACAGAATTCCCTGACAGCCTTCAAGGACCACATTCTTCCAGGACAATTATTGGTAAAGACAGACAACACCACTGTTATGTGGAACATAAACAAGCAAGGGGGAACACACTCATGCCCTCTCTGCAGACTAGCCATGGCTCTGTGGAACACAGCCTTAAGCTACCAAGCTCACCTACAAGCTCAATTCCTGCCAGGCAAGCTAAATTCACTGGCAGACGACCTAAGCAGAAATCTCTTGGACCCACACGAGTGGAAACTGGAACCAAAGATATTCAACATTTTGAGAAACAAATGGGGGAACCCAGAGATGGACCTGTTTGCCTCCCCTCAGAACTACCAGTTGGACAAATTCTGCACAAGGACTTCCCACAGTCAAGCTTGGAAAGTGGATGCCCTGTCCTTCACCTGGGAAAGCCTCTCTGCTTATGCCTTTCCCCCTCTACCTCTCCTCTTGAAAGTTCTGCTAAAGATCAAACAGGACAAACCAAGGACACTACTGATTGCACCAGACTGGCCACACCAGCACTGGTGTACCCCCTCTTGCGCAGTATGTCACTGCTGGAACCATGGCACCTGTCTCAGACCCCTTCCCTGCTGTCCCAGCAGGAGGGCCGAATTCTGCACCCCCAGCTTTAAACCCTGAACCTTGCAGCCTGGCTAATTCCTTGAGCTCTCCAGTAACATCCCTCAGTAAGCAGGTGTTAATGTCATTCTGGAGGCAAGGAGGCCTAGTACTAGAAAATCCTGTGCTGAAAAGTGGAAAAGATACTGTTCCTGGAGCCAGACTCAGGGATTGGGCACAACAGTGCCCAGCTTACAACATATTCTTCAATACTTAACAAAGATGCTCCACAAGGGCCTTTCCTTCTCATCAATTAAAATTCATGCCTCAGCCATTGCAGCACATTATAATACTGAGCCACCCCTCTTCTCTCACCCCCTGCTGAAACAATTCCTCAGAAGGGCCAAAAATTTAAGACCACCCAGGAGAGCCCCTCCTCCAGCCTGAGACCTTAACTTTGTTTTGGAAAAGCTCACTCTACCTCCTTTTGAGCCAGCTGCAACCACAGAGTTAAAATTCCTTTCTTGGAAAACGGCCTTCCTTCTAGCCATCACTTCAGCACGAAGAATGTCTGAATTACAGGCCTTCATGGCAGTGGAGCCCTTCATCATCTTCCATGCAGACAGGATGTCCCTCAGGACCAATCCTTCCTTTATGCCCAAGGTGGTATCCAGTGTGGCCCTTAATCAGTCCATTCATTTGCCAACCTTTTTTCCTAATCCACAGAACAAAAGAGAACAAATACTGCACTCTTTGGATGTGCACAGACAACTTAGATTTTATTTAGACAGGACTAAGCCTCTCAGAAAAACTGAACAGCTGCTAGTTGCCTTTGCTGCAGGGGCAGAGGGGAAGGCCATTTCAAAGCAAACTATTTCTAAGTGGATAGGCCATTACATTCATTTCTGCTATAAGCACCATGGAAAACCTACCCAACAGGGGATAAGATCACATTCCACCAGGGCTGTGTCTACCTCTACAGCCTTTCTCAGAGGTGTCCCTACCAGGGGACATCCTAGAAGCTGCTACCTGGAGCTCTGTACATACCTTCACCAAACATTACCACTTGCCTTTTTTCACTAAATCCCGAGCTGGTTTTGCCACTGCAGTCTTGCAGGGCTTAATAGCTGATCCTAATGCTCTCTAACTTCCTCCTCCCTTCCTATGCTTTGGGAATCTACCCAAATGTAATGACTGCAACAGTGAAACATGAAGAACATAGTATAGTTGTGTACACTTACCATAAATGTAGATGCTCGAGTGTATTCACTGTTGCAGTCCTGGCTAACCACCCTCTAGCCCCCTGACTTCTCTTTGCTATACCTTTCTTCTCGTTTAGTGTATTTCACCTTTCTGGTATCTTTGCTTTTTGTTGGAGGTGTAACCTTATATATATAATTGCATCCCATTGAGGGGGCACCTGACATCTGGGGCAAGAAAAACTGATGTAATGGTGTTGACTGCATGCTTTATACCCCTGACGATCTGACGTCATGGAAGAAGAGACAGCATCCGACGCAGGGATCCAAGACTTTGATATTCAGGTCGGCTGAGGGCTACCTGCAGGCAGATGACCCAAATGTAATGACTGCAGCAGTGAATACACTTGAACATTTACATTTATGGTAAGTGTACACAACTGTACTTTCTTTCCCTCCTGTACCACTGGTTTACAGGGTAGTTCAAAAATTAAAGGAAGAGAGGCTAAAAATTATTATAATTGCCCTGTTCTGGCCTAGGCTACAGTGTTTCTACCATCTGCTTCAGATGGTAAGGGAGGAACCTGTACTGCTCCTCAGTTTGTGAACATCATAGGACGTTACTAGGCTAATGGCCCTAGGGCTGTTACATGCCCAGCCAAGTGCTACCATTATTTCCACGATCAGTACCTAATGACTCTGTCCATGAGGGACACAGGTGGAACCTCCGAGGTGATTTTATGGTTACTCATCCAATTGTCCAGATTGCATTTGAAGAGGGCCAATGAAGTGCTCTGTTTGACATGAAGTGGGAGTCTGTACCAAACCTGTGGTGACCTCTGAGAGACACATCTGTTTCTCCAGCAGGTTCTATTAATGTCACATACTTGGTTATGGTCTTTAGAGTGAGTAACCCATGTAGCATTTGACTTGCAGATATGCAGCATTTCCAGTAAAGGAGGGTCAGATATTGCCTTATGTGCAAGGCAGAGATCGCCTCTGAGTAATCTGTATGAAAAAGAATAAAGTGACAGTGATTTCAGACCATCCATGTAGGACAGATACTGAAGACCTTGTATTTTCCTTGTAAGGAACCTTTGTGGTTTCTCCAATTATTAGAATGATGAGGGAAGAGTACAGGGAGGTTATAGCTATTTTTGTTCTGCAGGCAATGCCCTTACTTATGAGATGAGCAATATAGAATGCCCTTCTTAACACTGTGGAGTCATGGTGATCAAAGGTAAGATTGCTGTCAACTGTATGCCCAGGTCTCTCACCACTGATTATGTAGTTAGGGTGTTGCTGTTAACGTGGTAGTTAGCAGGAACATCACTCTTACCGAAAGGGATAAAATATATTTTTTGCATTGAATTTAAGATCATGAGTTTGGCACCAATCATTTGTTTAAGACCCTCTTGTAGGATGTTGACATCAGATTCTGTGAATGCTCCCAGTTTGCAGTCATCAGCAAATTGTGTCAACCACAGACCTTTAGTTTTTGCTTGTACTTTGGAGAAATAGATTCCAAACAGTAGAGGTCCTAGGACTGTGGAGCTCCACTGGTTACAGGTCTGCTTTCAGAGATGGAATCCCCTATTTTGACTCTCTGTGTTCTGTCAACAAGCCAGTTATTTTATTTATTGCATTTGTTTTCTGAGAAAGTCCACGGGGGCTAAGGGAGTCCATTTTCAGTGGATGCAGGGGGAGAAAAGCTGTGACAAGAACATAGATACAGAAAATATTAAACATTAATTGGTACAAAAGTAGATAGTGTTACACATGGTGATTACAGTAATATATACAGAATATATACATAAAAGCAGGAATTTTGTTGGTTGCCAGATGAATTCAATCACAGAGGTATAACTAGAGATATAGTAATCAGTGTTATTGTACCCGTATCAACAAGTGTTGCAAAATAATTATGGGAAAATATCATCAGTCAGAAGTAACAAAAAGCATAGGAGTTTAGTTATATAAGAAGGAGAAGATTATGTTATCGAACAGGTACATAGCCAGGAAGAGTTGAGATGATTTTTCAGTATTTGTTTGGAGGGGGTGGTGCTGCCTGTGTTTCTTATAGAATGTAGAAGTGAGTTCTATAGTTTGACGATGCTGAAGGAGTAGAGGAGTTGACCAGCATGTAAGGTGGGCTTTTCTACTTTTAGAAGTAGATGATTTTCAGATCTTAGATGCCTGCTGGATTGGTATTGGGCACGTATTGTCGAGACAGCAGAATAGTCTGTGGCTCTGTAGATTATTTTCTGAGCGGTAATTAATTGGTGAATGAGAGATGGTAGGGGAGTTAGTGACCCATCTGACGATATCAGGGTTGATACCTAGCTGAGTGAGTGTGTCAATGATGCCCAAGTGGGGGATAGAGTCAAAAGACTTGGCTAAGTCTAGGTAGGCTGTATGCACAGATTTTCTCTTGTCCAGGGCTTTGGTGACTGTTTCAAAGAAGTCCACCAAGTTTAACAAGTGTTTGGAGATTACCTATATCTTTGTTGATAAGGTCCATGATGATTCACTCCATGGCCTTGTAGATAAAGCTAGACAGTCTAGTAGGTCTATAGTTCCTAAGGTCAGTGGAAGTACTACCTTTGTGCAAGGGAGTAAAGGTGGCCATTTTCCATTCAGCTGGGATGATGCCTGTGCATAGACTATGATTGAAAAGAGTACCCAGTAGTGTTGCTGATTCCTGTTGGACCTCATCTAGGATGCAGCCTGTGATGTTATCAGGTCCCATAGATGCTGTGTTTTTGGCCTTAGAGAGGATGTTTACCTGCTCTTTAGAGATACAAGGTAGGAGGACAGGTGGTAGGGATGTCATGGGGTACGTGTGCCAAGGACAGGAGAGTGAAGTTTTCACAGAACCCGTCAGCCAACAGGTTAGCTATGTCCACAGGCTCAGTGTATGTGGTATCATTAACTACCAGTTTGGCACAAATCTGGGCCTTTCCTTTTAGGTTATGGATGTAACTAAAGAACACCTTATGGTTGTCCTTAGTTGAGAAAGCTAATTTGGATTCGTAGTTTGCTTTGGAGGATTTCACAAGACGTCTTATTTGCTTGCTTAAGCTGAGGAGGGAGTGTTTCCAGTTTAGGGCTCACTCCCTCTTACTTTTAGACAGCAGTGTCTTCCTCTTATTGGAAAGCCTGATAATGGCAGTTGTCCACCAGGCAGGTTTGCTCTTCCTTGAGGAGCTTGTTTTGCTCCTGTCAGGTACGGCTGAGTCAATGCAGTTATATAAGTTTTTGTATAAAGCATTGGTGTAGAACTCAGTATAGTTGCCAGTTCCATTCGGGGGGTGCATTGAAGCTATTTATACCATCCCGTAAGAGGCTATAATCTGCTTTGGAGAAGTTTTTTAGTTTAGTTGCTGCCGGGGTGTGGTCAAGTTTGATAGTTACTTCGAATGAGACTGATTTGTGGACAGATCTCACTAGGGAAGACCTCACAGTGGGGGTGCTACAGTGGTCCCACATTTTGGTAAACACCAGATCTAGGATGTTGGCACCCCTTGTGGGGGTGTCAACCAGCTGGTCCAGGCCTTTGGAGTTAACTAAGTCAAGTAACCTTTGGGCAAGTGAGATTGAGCATGAGTAATTTCCCCAGTCAATGGGTGGGTAGTTAAAGTCATCCAAAACTACGGTGTAGATCCAAATAGGCAGAGTGGGTGTTCTGATTCATGGAGGGCGTCCTGTAGGTGGGAATGACTTGAATAGATCTACCGTTAATTGCACCTGAAGTATCTACAGGAAAATCGTATTGTTTAGCCAATGTGGAAGTGTATATTTATTTTTAATAAATATTGGTACATCGCCTCCTTTAGTTTTCACACCTTCACTTTGTGGTTTAAACGTGTGGAAGGAGGTGCATCTGGTATGGCTGGGGTGCTCTCCATAGCCTTGAACCAGGTTTCTGTGACTGCACAAATGTCTGCATCTTCCAATGTGAGGACTGCTTTCGGTGAGTGCAGTTTCATGTTAAGACTCCTAGTGTTCAGCAGCATAACCTTGAGGTTGTTTTTAGATGGAGTTCTTAAGTCAGGAATTTCGTTCTTGAGACACTGCCTAAAAAAGGCACTATGGCTGTGGCAAGAGCCTTAGCCATTAGCCGAAATCCCAGGGGTGACAGATGAAGACCACCTCTGGCAAAGGATTGAGGTATGTCTTTCATGTCTTCCCAGGCTGACAGTTACTGGATCCCTGTAGAATGACACCAGAAACTAAGCCAATTATTGAAGTAAGTCTTTTTCTATTTTAATGAGGCATCATCCTAGGTGATGGTAAAATGCTGCTTAAGGCTAGGGACATACATGCCTGAGGGACATAATCTGAGAACTCGGTTATGTCTCTCTTCATATAGTCCAGGGAGGTATGTCTGAAGTCATTCACTCCAACATGGACTATGATGGTGTCATAACAGTACCTGTTGAGAGACTTGAGTGCATGTGTGATAGGGCACATCCTAGCACCTAACAGACAGCTGACCGTGACCTTTTCATTATCCAGCCTGGTGAGAGTACATCTGTGTGTCTCATAATAGAATCACCTATAACTAATATGTTTAGTTTTGTGTTTTGCCTTAAGGGCTTGACAGGCGAGACACTGGTGCATGAGCTATTATGTGTATTGTGTTCTGTAGAAGAAGTATTATGTGTTGCATGCGTGTGTTTGTGTTGGGAGGTTTCTGGTGTTTAGGTATGTTTCTTTTGAGGACATCCACATATGTAGGTATGTGTGATATGTGTTTGGGTGGAGTAGGAGGTGAGGTGTGCATGCTGACAACCCAGTCATTGTCATATGTATTGACTGGTGTGTGAGAGAGCATGGATTCAAGATTCTTAATATAGGTGCATCTCTCACATGTTGAGTTTGTGTGGACTAGGAGTAGAGAGTTGTCCGTGAATATGTGGCAGTTGCTACAGTGCCTCAGGATGCCCATGTTGACCAAGCTGGCAGAAGAAACTGTGGGAAATTGTCCGTCTGTAGTGTTGGGTAAATTTTTATGGTCTGGAAAAGAGATCACACTTAGGAATGGCTAGTGGTTGAGAGGTGTATTGGTATGTCTGAGGCTAAGCTTAGTGTTCCATCTGACAGTAGAGCAGGGAGCGAAAAACCTCTGGAGGACCACAAGCAAAGTGCTAAGGGAAAATTTATCAAGCAAAAAGTTTACTTATTTTATTTATTTTACATTTGTTTACCGGGAAAGTCTGACTTTATGTAAGCCTATGTTCAGTGGAGGCCAGGGGAGATAACCTCCAAATTATACAGTACACAAAACATTTTCTCCCTTCTCTCCAGGCTAACCTCTTCTCCTTCCTAACCTTTTTTAAATATACTTAGCATAGGCAATTAAATAGTAGAATTTTGATTTTTATGATATAAGCCTGTTTTCCTCCTGAACAAATTAGAAATTGCTAGTGTTTATTCTCTTTGTTTGCTACCTGCTATATGTTATACAAACTGTCTTTGAATTTTCATGTAATTAAACTCTTGTTTTTCCTGTTGGAGCTTTTCTCCCCGGGCCTCCACTGAAAACGGGCCCCAAAGCCCAGTGGACCTCCCCGGTAATCAAACTGAAATAAATAAATAAATTTTACAGAAAATCACATTATACAAAGACAGGATGATCTATATATATATATATATATATTTTTTTTTTTAAAAAACATAGTTGTAGTAGATAAGGAGAAACAGTAAAAAATTTCATTTGAAACAATTTTATAAATGCAGATGGGCCTGTAACCACCAATGGTAACCACAGATACGTGTCAGTGCGCAATAGTGCACTACACACAAACAAGCACAAATGTGGGGCTTACATAAAACAAGAAATAACCCTTTTAACTCAAACTAACCAATAAGGGCACACTGGCACACTGTCTGAACTCTAGTCTAGTCACCCCCAATTAGTTGCGACCCAAACAGCACTCTCTTCCCATAAGGGTGTAGTAGGGCCTTCACCAACAAGGATGGCTTGAATTTGTTGCTCAGAAGTTACAGAACAGACACAAAAACAGCAAACCTGGAACTGGGCTGTGATGCAGCCGAACTAGGATGGTATACAGTAAAATGTGGCAAAAAAACAGTTCAGACAGTTCAAACAGTCAGTAGAATGCAAATGCAAATTTAAAGTGCAGTATAAGAGCAAAACAGGTACTTATAGTTAGTTGGAAGCAACAGATGCCTCAGATTTTCAGCATCTCATTGAAGAGCTGGTTTTAGTGCCCAAGTGAGTCTACATTCAACAAGTCTGAATCTGGCCTGTGCTATAAAATACAGAAGTACTAGAAGTTCAAAGTGCATAAAATCACAGTCACAACAGCAAAAGCAGTTTAAATAAAGCAGCAATTCCCTGCTTAGAAGGGTGTAGGCCACACACTCCCGCCACAGGAGTCTAGACCACAAACCCCCCAGTGTAAAACAACTAATTTTGGAGACCAAGTGCTTAAGTCAGAACTAAGAAACTTAAAAGACACAATAAACCTTCAACCAGCAGTTTCCATCTTAGAAGGATTTAGGCTATCCTTTCCTGCCACAAGACTATAGACCAGAAATCTTCCTAATGTTAGATAACTGGTTTGGAACCCAAGTGCTTAAATCAGAATAAAGACTTAGAGTAACAGGCACAATAAGCCTTCACCAGCAATTCACAGCTTAGAAGGGTGTAGGCTACACTGTCCTGCTACAAGAGTCAAGACCTCAACTTTTCTGTTGTAAAATAACTGGCTTGGAGCACAAGTGCAAAAGCCAGAACTAAGAAGCTTCCCGAATGACAGACACAGTGAGCCTTCAATCAACAATTCCCAGCTTAGAAGGGTGTAGGCTAAGCTGGCCTGCCACAAGAGTTTAGGGCACAAATCTTTCTAATGGAAAATAACTGGTTTGGAACCCAAGTGCTTAAACCGGCACAGACTCACAATAAGCCTCACCCAGCAATTTCCAGCTCAGACGGGCAGAAGCTGTCCTCTCCTCCCACAAGAGTGTAGACCACAAACCACCTTAATGTAAAATAACTGGCCTGAAGCCCAAGTCTTTAAACCAAATCTAAGAGGCTTAGAATAACTATAACAATTTAATCAGGCTGCTAACAAGCAGTAATAAATGCAATTGAACATTTTTAAGCAGCAAAAGGAAAATGAAGTGACAAAGTAGGAAGAGACACAAATACAGTAAAATGAGCTGAATAACGTGTATTTTTTAAATGACAAGTGGAAAACTGAAGATAATTCAAGAATAAGAAACTAAGGAGGTAAGCCTTCCCAAATAATCTCACTGTACTCAGTAGAATAAGCTGATGCAACAGGACAGAGTGGAGCGTCCAATATCAAATTTATAGTAGAGGCAGGCAACTCAAAAGCCACCAAGTTTTAAGAATACAACAACGGCTGCACCGGTGGGTGGAAAAAATAAAATGGAGACCGGTATCAACAGAAGCAATGCAATCAACAACCTAAGAACAGTACAGTATCAAGCAGATGGAGTTACTTTAACAATGCAGGCAGAAAAACAGTGATAATAAATAAATGCAGCACAGAGTTATTAAATATCACTGAAACAGAGCAAATGCAAAAAAAAATATATCAGCTTTGTATTTCCACATGGTTTAGAAGCAAACCAAAGCTTGTAGCCACAGGCATAAGGAAGCTCTGAGCAGAATTTGTAATTCTTTTATACCAGCAAGATGAAAGACTTTTCTAAAGTTAAACCCAGAGGCCAATTAGATAAACACACAAAAGCTATTGACCAGTAGTAAATAAAATGGAGATGGATGTCAAAAGAGAAGCAAGGCAATCAACAACCTAAGAGCAGTACAGTAACAAGCAGATAGAATTTGCAGTCCGAAAAACATTGATGATAAAATGCAGCACAGAGGGTTCAGTGACATCCAGACTTTCCACACTTTCATATCTTCTATGTTGCTAGTGTATCTGTTAACTTTTGGCCACGTTTTCTGTAAGGCCATGCTAAAAATCACAAAGGAAGCTAGAAGGCCAAGTACAAGGAAATTTTACTTCCCTAAACAGAAAGTTTTCTCCTGGTGTTAAGGGAAGAACCAGTAGACAAAGCAAGCAAGCTGATGTGACACGTGTTCATTCATAAGATAAAGTCTTCATTATGCATTTGAGCTGTTCTCTTCAGGTTTAGCTTATGGCCCTGTGAATGTACAGGTCTTATTTGTTTCTGCCTGCTTGTCTGTATATACCTCACTGGTGTCCAGACCTCCAGTGAAGCAATCCCTGAAGAAGGGGATCCTACTGTTAAAGCCCTCCAGGAGGAAAATGAATCCAGTTTGGGACCTGAATTTTGTGTTGGAAAAAACTGACCTACCATTTGAACGCGCTCCTTCTTTTACCTTTAAAACTTCTCACTTTTAAAAATTTTTCTTAATAGATGTCACTTGTGCTAGAAAACACTTGGAGCTACAGACCTTTAAATGCTAGGAGCCATGCTTGCAGACCCATGAAGAAAAGGTTGGCTGTGCACACTATCCTCTTCATGCCACCTGTCATCACAGAGGGAATCCCTAACCCCAAGCTATTAAACTCTCAGTTTTCATATGAATAAGGGAGGAAAAATCTGTAATTCCTAGTTGTTTATAGGCAGTTGAGGTACTACTTAAGTGCAAGTAAATCCTTTAGTAAATAATCAGCTGTTTCTTTTGCAGAAAACAAACAAGGATCATCAATGACAATAAATATTTGGATCTGACTAGGATACTGCATAAACTTTTGATGTAAGGCCCATCTTGGGGCTCTGCAAAAGTAAGTCTGGTTTCATTTCACAAGGATATTGGTGCTACTACTGTTTACCAGAAAGGGTTAGTGCCAGGGGCATCTTAAGAGAAGCCCATCTGATCCTCCATTCAGTCTTCACAAACACTATAGGCTGGATGTGGTGTCAAGGACACAAAGGGTTGGTTTTGCCTCTTCTGTCTTGAAGTACATCCTCCAGTCTTCATCTAAGCACTTTGCCAACTTCCCTGTCTGGATATGAGAATTTCTGCTCTGTTATGATGGCAGCCTATCATGTAAGCTACTTAATGTAACTGTAAATGTCTGAATGTAGTTGCTGTTAAAGTCCTTTTTCACTTCCTCCATCCCTTGTACTGCAGTGGAATCATAAGGGGCTAAGGAAGGTACCCATAAACCCATTTCTTTTTCACTGCTATAACCTTGTTCATTTTCTCTCCTTGTTAAGGTTCCTGAAGAGGGATTTAATTATATGTCACAGAGTCCTTGACCAGTTCTAACTAGCAGCACCTAATATCCTTCTTTGATGACTGTTGCAGTATTCCAGTACTGATAGAGTTATCTCACAGCGGTAATCTGACGTCCAGGCAGCGTACTAAAGCTAAAACCTTCCATATGGTCATACGTCAGTGTGAACTAAGCCTGTGGGCATAAGGGTACATCAGTGAACATTTGTGTTTAAGACCCTCAGACTAGCTGCAACCAGTCCAAAAGCAGTTTCAGTCTGTTTTTTGCAAAGTTGTTACCTCTGCCTTCTGTTATTCAAATAAGTACCCCATTGGAGAACCTTCCTTTTACTTCAATTTTTTTTTTTTTTTAATAAGGTTTGTTTTATGTCAGCTTAGACGGGGAACTGTGATTGTGGCAGGAAAATTTTTTGTAATGATGTTTTCGTGTTTCACTGTTGCAGTCATCATTTTTGGGTTATCCCTGCTGTGGTAGCCCTCGGCCGGCCCGAATACCAGAGTCGGTGTTTTTCTGCATCCGCTGCTGTCACTTGCTGTCTGACATCAGGTCGTCAGTGCTATAAAGGAATGCAGCTGATGCCATTACATCAGTCTTTCTTGCCATGGAGCCCGTAGCAGTAGCAGTTCGCAAGTGTGCCGGTTCAGTCGCTGCCAGAGTTTGAATTACAGCTGAAAACGTCTAAAGCTAAGTACCCTGTTGAGGATCCTTTTTTCTTGCATTAATCGATGTCTGAAAAAGTTAACAATTGTCTCGCCTCTGGAAGATACCACACCGAGACTTCCATTCATACTGCATCACTTGTTTAGGCCCAGACCACGACGTCCCCCGTAGCCTGTTCTGTGCCCTCTTTAACGAGAGAACCATTCGTCATAGAGCTCTTACTGTAGCCGAAATGGCGTCCATCAGCAAACAATCCGTAGACATTCTGAAAAAACATAAAGATAAAGATAGATATAGACCACACAAGGCTAAGCCTTCTGACGACTCTAGCGCTAAGCAGGTCATCAGTTCTCCGGAATACAGTGAGGTGCCTCCACAGCCCCTGATACCCCATTTGATACCTTTGCAGGCCTCTACTGAGACCCTTTCAGAGTCCGGTATGTCACAGAAATCTTCTTCATCTTCCGAGCCTTTGGTTGTCTGTGCCTCGGTTGGGTCCAGAGCCGTGATGCAGGCACAGGCTTCCAAGGTGGTCTTTCGCACTACCAAATCTAAACAAAAAATCTTTTCTGACAACAGGTTGATGGAGAAGATAAAGCTATATACCAGATTTTTGGACGATGTTTTTATTATGTTCAAAGGTTCTGTGGATGATGCTAAAGAGTTCATACAGCACTTGAATGACAGTACATTTTTGAATTTCACTTTTTCAGTTCATGAAATCACCTATTTAGATGTGGATTTAAGAGAATCGGTATGTAGCTAGAATTCACCGTAAGAGCACTTATTTGAACACTATGTTACATTGCAC
Organism: Protopterus annectens; assembly: GCF_019279795.1. NCBI lineage: Eukaryota > Metazoa > Chordata > Ceratodontiformes > Protopteridae > Protopterus > Protopterus annectens. Next base: position 102,079,775 of record NC_056737.1, read on the forward strand.
TAGTTGCCATCCCCCACATCAGAAGAGATCTGTGCTTAAAGGCCAATTAGTTAGAGCGGCAAGAATGACAACTGATATGGTCAGCTTTTTGGATGAATGTGAGATTTTAAAAAAACATGTTCATCAGCCATGGTTATCCTGAATATTTAGTACTTGAACTAGTAAGTGAGGTACAAACTAAACGAAGTACAGGTTTTTATTGACCTATCCTCACTGGTGCACAGAGAGTGAGTGTTGCACACTCTAGCCCTGTTAATGGACCATCGATGGGTGTGAATGTAGCGCTAGGAGAAGTTGAACCATGCTCAATGGCTATTAGTGCACGTAAGGAATTCAAAAGGAGCTTTATTACGGTGTATAATTTAGAAGCAAGTGATTTGATATGGATCCTGGACAGAAATTGGAACCTACTGTATTTTGAGAAGGGACTAATTGAGAAGTTGAGAAATTGCCCTACTTTAATTTTTAAAAGAGGTAGAAATTTAAAGAATTTTGTGGAGGCAGAAGTAAGTATCTCACACAGAATAATGGGTACTTACAAATGTGAATCATGTAACTACTGTAAATTCATTTCAACAGGATCAAATTTTAGTGTGGGCAAAATAAAATATCAGACGAGGGGTAGGTTTAACTGTAATTCCAAAGCAGTTGTGTACCTGAGCTCCTGCCAGCTGTGCTGTGTGTTTTACGTAGGGAAGACTGACAGGAGGCTGAGAGATAGGATATACGAACATGTATACAATATTAGAAAGAAAAACAGTTTCAATGCACTGGCTAGGCATTGTAATGAAAACCCCACCCACAGTTTTTTGTTTAGGGTAATGTATCAAGTCACCCCAGTTTTAAAAGGAGGCCCCTACCAACTTCTATTAGAAAATTGTGAATTAATATGGCAGTTAAGATTAAATTCTTACACAGATCCAGGTTTGAATGAAATCACTTCATTGTCATGTGTTTTAAAACTGAAAAGTCTTTTGCGTTAAAATATATTCATTAGTTTTTAAGTATTTGTATAAAGTGTCAGTAGATACATTTTATGACTATTTTTACATATTTTGTATTTTGTATGTATAGTATAATTAAATAGGTAGGGTATTTAGAGTGAGGAGCATCCTGAAACTACTTTGGCCAATAAGCTTTGTTTTTATTTAGTCTTTTGTGTATTGTAATTGTCATAGGCTGGTTGTCATGTCAGTCTTATTTTAAAAAATGTATTTAACTCTCTTGTTCTGCACAGCTGATTTGTCTGATGAAGTCTACCAAATTGGCAGGGTAGACGAAAAGTGCTTCACCTTTGTCTGAAATAAAGCTTTGTGGATTATTCATTTCTGCACCGGAGCCATTATTTTATTTATTTTGCTCGTTTGGTCCGTGTTTTTGCTTAGTCTATTAAGATTTGTTTTATGTCAGCTAAGACAGGGAACTGTGATTGTGGTAGGAAAATTGTTTGTAATGATATTCTTCGTGTTTCACTGTTGCAGTCATCATTCTTGGGTTTATCCCTGTTGTGGTAGCCCTCAGCCGGCCCGAATACCAGAGTCGGTGTTGTTCTTGTTGCAAGTGTCACTTGCTGTCTGACATCAGGTCGTCAGTGCTGTAAAGGAATGCCGATGCCATTACATCAGTCTTTCTTGCCGTGGAGCCCGTAACAGTAGCAGTTCACAAGTGTGCTGGTCAGTCGCTGTCAGAGTTTGAATTACAGCTGAAAATGGCTAAGTACCCTGTTGGGGATCCTTTTCTGTTGCATTAATCGATGTCTGAAAAAGTTAACAATTGTCTCGCCTCTGGAAAGCAGATACCAAACCGAGACTTCCATTCATACTGCATCACTTGTTTAGGCCCAGACCATGACATCCCCCGTTGCCAGTTCTGTGCCCTCTTTAACGAGAGAACCATTCATCGTAGAGCTCTTATTGTAGCCGAAATGGCATCCATCAACAAACAATCCATAGACATTCCGAAAAAACGTAAGGATAAAGATAGATATAGACCACACAAGGCTAAACCTTCTGATGACTCTACCGCTAAGCGGGCCGTCAGTTCTCCGGAATACAGTGAGGTGCCTTCACAGCCCCTGATGCCCCATTTGATACCTTCGCAGGCCTCTACTGAGACCCTTTCGGAGTCCGGTATGTTACAGAAATCTTCATCTTCCAAGCGTTTGGTTGTGTGTGCCTCGGTTGGGTCCAGAGCCATGATGCAGGAGGTTTTTCACACTACCAAATCTAGACAAGAAACAACGTCTTCTCCGACGACTACCATTTCTCTCAGACTGATTGATACTCTTAGGCCTATAGTCAAGGACTCTCCTAGGAAAACTACCTCTAGCCACCATTTTACTCCTGTTCCACCACACCAAGCTCAAATACTTAAAACGGCAGAGGATCTTATCACCCTTATCAGGGGTAGTCAGGCCACAACTTCTAAAAGGAAAAGAAACCTTTCTCCTGAAGTACTGACAGAGAAAGATTCTGATGAGTCTGATTATTCAGATTTTGAAGAGGAACAACTACCTCTGACTGTTTATGTGGATTCAGATGCAGAGGAATACATTCATTTTTGCCTCCCCACCAGAAGATCCTTTCTTTGGGGAAGCCCTTCACACGCTCAGGGAACATTTCCACTGGGAATCCCAGGACTTCTGTCAGTTTAAGAAAAGACAAGAAGAGTTTCTAGAGCTGCCCCAGCACAGGCTCTTGGCCACCCCCCAATCCTAGAGGTGGTTGATGATGTCTTCCATGAATCCAGCTTAAATCCTCACGCCCTCCTACCTGCTCCCAGAAAACCGGACAGGTATTACAGAGTACCGGATTCTCACAAATACCTGTACAGAAATACTGCTGCAGACCTGGAGGTCATTACACAGGGACCTAAAGGAGCTAAGGCTAGTTCTGCAAAGAACCCAATTCCTTCTGACAAGGACTCCAGAGCTGTGGACAGATGGGGTACAAAAGTATACATCTCGGCAACATTAGCTATCAGAGCACTCAACTGTCAGTTCCACATGTTAAAATATCAACAACACACTTTGGCACTATTAAAACAAAAGATTTCTACCTTTCCTGACTGTGCCCATTCGAAAGTGTTAGCAGATTTACTACACTCTACTTGTCAAGTTGCTAAACACTCTTTACACTGTGGATATGACACCCTAGAAGACTCAAGCAGGGCAGCAGTGTCAGGATCTGTCATTAGAAGACATGCATGGTTGAAGGAACAACCTCTCCCTGATCATGTCAAATCTAAATTGCTTGATGCACCTGGATAAGGACTGCTTGTTTGGAGTAAAAGCAGAAGAGGTGCTTAAAAAAATCTATGCAGACAGTAAAAGATTTCCTTCAGGTACAACCTCTTAGGTTCAGCAGGAATTTTCCCTCACAGCACTGGTCCTTTCATGCACCTAGCAGACATGGGCAAGGTAAGCACCACAGGGACAGACTACCCAGATTCCTACCCCAGGGACATCAGAGTACCAAATGGTGCACCACTTCCACTCCAAAGGCAGGGAGTTTTAAGCCATCCCTGTAGGGTAAAAACCCTCAATGATTCCCTCTCTCCCCTCTGCCCTCTTTTCACTCACCAAATACTAGGTGGAAGGCTCTCTCTCTGCTTGGAAAATTGGCTTTCTGCAACTAAGGACCATTGGGTCTTAAAGATAATTTTTCAGGAATACAAATTCTCCTTCTACTAACTCTCAGTTATAAGAGGGTACCCTTACCTCAAAATCACTGGACAGAGGCGTTGAAACAAGTCCAAGCTCTCTTATCCCAAGGGGCAGTAGAACCTGTCCCCTCAGATCAAAGAGGCAAAGGCTTTTATTCCAGACTATTCATTGTTCCCAGGATAGAGGACACATGGCGCCCCACCCTGGATCTACCCAGTGGTCCCCAAATTCAAAATGCTAACTTTGCAGCAGCTGTTGGCTATGCTGACAAAAAATGCCTGGTTAATTACCCTAGATCAAAAAGATGCCTACCTCCACATCCCCATAAGGGAATTCTGCAGGAAATTCCTTCACTTTAGAGCAGGCTCACAACACTTTCAGTTCTCTGCGCTCCCCTTTGGCTTATATACTGCTCCGAGGGTATTCAGCAAATGCTTAGGCCCGGCCATAGCCTTTGGCAGACAGAAAAATATACAAATTTACCTTTGTCTGGAAGACCACCTCATTCAGGCAGATGGCAAAGAATAGCTCCTCAAGGACCTCCTCTTTGTCAAAACCCTCCTAACCCACTTAGGGAGTACACCATCAACTAGAAGAAATCAAGGCAAACACCCTCCAGGGAGATCATTTTCTTGGGAGCACTGCTGGACACAGCATCCAAAACGGCCTTCCTATCTCCAGAAAAGCAGAGCATCCTGCTTTTCTATTTCACCCAGCTGGCTTCCAGAAGTCACTTCACTGCGTGGAAGTTCCTGCAAGCCTTGGGGTGCATGGCATCTTGCATCCTTCTAATTCCTCTGACCAGGCTTCACATGAGGAAAACTTCAGTGGTACCTAAAGAACATTTGGGGTCAGCACTCTCAACCTCCAAGGACCTCTCTACCTCTGATCCCCTGTGTAAGGGCCGAGTTTCTGTGATGGGCAGGGGCCCGTGCCCAGAACAAGGGTCTTTCCTTCAACCTCCGGCCAACCGGGCAGACCATTAACACTGACGCATCAGACATAGCTTGGGGCGCTCACCTAGAAGGCAGGTGCATCCAAGGTCTTTGTGATGCCCAGCACCTTCCCTTACACATCAGTCAGAAGAAAATGATGACAATACAAAAGGCACTGACATTCTTCAAACTCCTTCTCAAGCCAGTGGTTCTCCTTATCAACACAGACAACACCACAGTAATTTGGTACACCTACAGACAGTGAAGGACCCCATTTTACCCTTTGTGCAGGCTAGCTATGAACCTCTGGCTTGACGGCCTCTTCCATGGGACTGCACCTGATAGCCCAACACCTGTCAGGGATCAACAACACCCTGTCAGACCACTTAAGCAGAAACTTATTGGACCCCCCACGAATGGCAGCTCCACAGAAAAAAATCTTTTTACAAATAACTCTGGCATGGGGGACTCCGGAGATGGATCTCTTTGCTTCGCATCTCAACCATCAGCTGAAAAAAATGTTGGTACCAGGGAATATCACTTCCTAGCATGGAAGGTGGATGCCTTGACCTTCCCCTGGGACACCATCTTTGTATACGCTTTCCCTCCTCTGCCTCTTATTCCCAAGGTACTAAATAAGGGAGGAGAGACCAAAGGCCATCCTCATTGCTCCAGGTTGGCCCAGACAACATTGGTACCCCTAACTGCGCAGCCTGACCTTACAGCCTCCTAGTCATCTTCCCCTGATCTCAGACCCCTTAAGGGAGGGGGGGGAAATGCTGCACCCAGGCTTGCACACTCTCAAGCTATCAGCATGGCAAATACTCTAAAGGCAAACAAGGAGCCCCTGTTAAGCAAACAGGTTCTAGACATTATCACAGAGGCCAGAAGGCCCAGCACCAGAAAATCTTACACAGGAAAGTGGAAAAGATTCTGCTCCTGGAGCCAGCCCAGAGGGGGCAATACCTCACAACCTTCCATTCCTCTTATCCTGGACGTCCTAGTGGAACTGCTTAATAGTAGCCTTTCCTTCTCCTCTATTAAAATCCACGCCTCAGCCATTCCAGCTCATTTTTGATAAAGAACAGACCCTATTCTCCAATCCTTTGCTTAATCAATTTCTCAGACGGACTTCTAATATCAGACCTCCAGGAAGTCCACCGACTACAGCCTGGGGCCTGAATTATGTTTTGGAATAATTACCTTTACCACCCTTCAAACCTGCTATTTCAGCAGAACTAAGATTCCTCTCTTGGAAGACTACCTTTCTCCTAGCTATCACCTCAGCCAAAGGGTTTCAGAACTTCAGGCACTGATGGCCATTGAGCCCTTCATCATCTTCCACGTAGACAGGATCTCCCAGAGGATTATTCCCTCCTTTATGCCCATGGTGGTATCTAGTATAACTCTCAACCAAGCCATAAATCTACCCACCTTCTTTCCTAGCCCTCAAAACAAGGGGGAAAGAATTTTGCACTCACTAGATGTGCACAGACAGCTCAGATACTATTTGGACTGCACTAAACCCTTTAGGAAAACAGATCAACTACTTGTCAGCTTTGGCCCACAGGCAGAGGGGAAGCCCATTTCCAAACAAACCATATCCAAATGGATATCACACTGTATCCATCTCTGCTACAGATTGCATGGGAACCCCCCCCCCCAAGTCTATTAGAACCCATTCAACTAGGGCAGCCTCCATTTCCACAGGATTACCACCTACCTCTGTTTTCTAAAGCTAGGGCAGGGTTTGCCTCTACAGTTCTGCAGGGCATGCTGACCCATTCCTAGGTCTCTTACTTATCCTACCACCCCTGTCCTCAGATTTGGGAATCCTCCCATGGGTAATGACTGCAACAGTGAAACATGAAGAATAATACAGTTGTGTACACTTACCATAAATGTAGATGTTCAAGTGTATTCACTGATGCAGTCCTGGTTTCCCACCCTCCTTCCCCTTTATATTTTCTTTCGTCAGGGAGACATACGTTTCTAACGATGGCTTTTAGACAGCAGCACCACTTTACCTTATTTCCTTGGGCCTCTTACTGGTTAGGGCAAAAAAAACTGATGTAATGGCGATGGCTGCCTTCCTTTATAGTACTGACGACCTGACGTCCGACAGCAAGCGACAGCAGCTGACGCAGAAAAACATTGACTCTGATATTTGGGCTGGTCGAGGGCTACCACAGCAGGGATAACCCACCGGTGATGACTGCAACAGTGAATACACTCGAACCTGTACATTTATGGTAAGTGTACACAACTGTACTGACTCAACTCCCAGTGCTTATTTATTTTCTCTTGGGGCTGAACATAACTCTAAAAATTATTAGACTGGTGTTCAGTCGTTTGTATCAAAAATACGACATGAGACATTCTATGTTTAATACTCCTTTAAAAACCCAATGCATGAAGGTCCTCATCTAGTTCAAAATGGCAGAACCCTTGGCCTTGGATGTCCCACTCACACTAAAAAACGAATTCAAAAGGCCTAGGCCTCAAGTGTTGCTTGCCCAGTCGGATTCAGACATACCCATTGAGATGTTGCAGGAAACCATAGTATGTCTGATTACATCTCTGGCACATGCTACCCATGATGGACCGTCAACGTGGTGACTGACACACACACGTGTGATAAGACTACATACCCATGTGGTTGAGAAGTGGGATCCAAGGGTGGTCATTTTGGAAGGACCAGAGGGCATACCTCCAATCATAGTCATGGAAGAGTTGTCTGGACCCTTAACTGAGATTTGCCAAGGTACCGAACTCCTGTGCTTTGTGAAGGTATAAGTCATCTCTAAGAAACAGAAGACACAAAATGTTTCTTCTCCTTGGACATCTCAAGAAAAGGAAAAAATGGAATTCTCACAGGGCCTGTATAAGGCCTTTTTGTATCAGAAACCTACTTCCTTCTTCCTCCCTTCCTGTCCCTTCTCAAAAGAGGCAACATGAATCTTCTTTTGAAGAGGAGGAGGAAGAATCTGATTCAGATGAACACACTCTCTAGCTTATTCATCTCAGATCCATGCTCCAGGCTAGATTGCTTCTGGTGACGAGGACGCTTTATCTCCTGATTCTTTGCTTGAGGAAATTCCTTTTGGAGAAGCTATTACAAAAAATTATCCACCAATTTGAATGAGAATCTAGAGAAATTTCTGATGTGCAGAAGAGGTACTATAACTTATTGGAGGTAGGAGCTCCTATGCCTGCCTCTGTCCCTCCAGTTTTATTTGCATCCACTTCTACCTTTCCTGATTCCCACCCTCCAGCCCCTAGGAAGCCTAATAGGTTTTATAAAGTGCCAGAGGATCTTAAATTTCTTCACAAAAATCTTTTAGCAGATCCTTCTGTTTTTCTGTGTCCACTGACAAGCATTCTAAGCTTTTGCGAATACACTGCACAGGCTGCATAGAAATTTTCATTGTTCAGCAACTCTCATCCAAACCTGAAGTCTATCCTTGAAGGGAGCAAGAGTGTGCAGTTAAAGTAGATATCCATCTCTATTCCTCCTCCCCTGTAGACCCTGACTAAACCACTGCCACCTAAATGCATTGCATAAGCTGCATAGGAAGAATCACTGTCCAGCAGCTATCACCCAGCCCTGAAATCCATCCTTGAAAGGACCAAAAGTGTGCAGTCAAAGATGTTATGTATGTGTAATCCAGTAAAGTTAATATAAGCTTGACTTACAACTTGTACAGTCAGACTGTAGGGACAGCTGAGTGTCTAGGTACACTCAACTGAAGTAGGTATCTGTATTGATGCATCTTCTGTACTAAAGAACGTGTCTCTATAGAACCCCCAACAGCTAGCATATACTAATGGGCAATCAGTTTAACAGGTTTTTGTGTAGTCAGAAATAACTGCCAGTACATGGTTCGTCATCCCCCAGTGCCCTCTGAAACAGGACAAACTATTTTCTTTAATTTCATTTTCTCCTTTTCTTTTACTACAGTATCTTGCAGCCAACTCTCTAAATACTTAACCACACACGTAAATATCTGCTTAGTCTTCCTAGGTTTTTGTACTGCTCCCCGTAATTCTCCTTCCCCCCTCTGAGCTTCTGTTTTCCACTGTTCAACTCGCACAGTTAACTGTCCCTGAAAACCTGGTTACCTTTTGCCACAGCCAAAGTTTACTGATGGTTTATCTCAACACTGTTACTTTGCTGATTCAGTGGTTGGGCCCTGTTCTCTTTGCCCTTGCTGTGCTTGGGCCCTTTCCACTCCCCTACCCCCAATTCTGACCCCCCACTCTCCAATTAAAATATCTCAACTGCACCCCTACACTTCTTTCACCCCATCTCTGCATCAGAACAATCATAACATAACCCAATCACAGCTGCCCTACAATTAGCATGTCTGACTCATTTGCTTATAGTGCTGCTACCCAGCTTGACTTTTAGAATGTATACTGCTGTAACTTTAAGTACTCTTGCCTGATAATATTTTACAGTGCAAACTAATATCGTTAGCAAAATCAAACTAACATATTATAAAAAAATGCTCTGACTTGAATCCTACTAGTATGCTTCCTCAGCATATTAACACTCTACCAAGTACTATAAATCAAATAAATGTAATTATCAGTGCACCAGCAGTTACCAATTCTATTAGTCACAATTGCACCCACACTGTACCTTCTTAGATTTTTTTCACTTAAAGGTATCTTAAATCTAAGTACAGTATGTTACCATACAGAATCAAATAAAACTATAACACAAATGCATTTGGCTACATACTTTCCTTCATAAAATTTCCACCCAAAAATCAGTGGAGACAACTGCAGAAACCTCACGCTAACATCACAGTATCAAGTGAACCATTCTCTTTTCCTTAGGTAGGTACTAGGCTATCGGCCCAAGGGCCTACGTAAGCCTAGCCAACAAGTTTCCCTGGCTTGCGCTACCCAAGAAAGTTATTTTCATGTGCCACTGTCGAGCAGAGACACAGAAGTGATCCCTGGGGTGTATTTCCTGTTTCCCATCCACTCATCAAAATTTTTCTTGAAGAGTGCTAATGAAGAACTTTGCTTGACATAGATGGGGTAGCTTGTTCCAGAGTATGGGAAGTCTCTGGGACAAGAATCTATCCCTCCAGCATGTCCTGTTTATTGTGGTGACAACGTTTAGGTCCCTAGAGCATGTAGCTCAGAGGGATTGGGATTTCTTTAGGTGTAGCATGTTCAACAGCTCTAGGTTTGACATAGCTTTATATATTAGGCAGAGATCACCTCGGAGTAGGTGATATACTACGGAGTAAAGCTGGAGTTTTTTGAGGTGGTCAGTGTAAGGCATTTGTTTGAGGCCAGTAATCCTCTTTGTGAGGTACTTCTGTGGCCTTTCCAGCTGCTGCAGATGTGGCAATACAAGCATGTATGTTCTGGATTTAAAGCTCCCAATTCCAGTCTTCTCTTCCTAAATATCAGTTTTTGAAGCATATGCTTTAAATCCAGGACATACATGCTTGTATTGCCACATATTCCCCAGATGTAATCATAGCTACAGAATCATGGCTGAAAAAAAGACATAAGTAACAGTGAAATTACCACACCAGATTTCAGTATCATTAGGCTTGATGACAAAAACAAGTGGGCAGGTGGAATAACCATCATCTGCAAGATTTCCTTAAACTTCACTGCATATGCACAGGAGATACCACATTTTAATATTACTGAACTCCTTATATCACATCTCAAAGTCAGTAATAGGAAAATGCTTTGTTTTGCAGCTATATGTATCCCAACAGGTAAAAATATTACCACAGTGGAAAATATCCTGTACTGGATATCCCACCGTATACAACATGAAACAATAATCCTAGGAGACCTAGATTAATAACAACACCCCAAACGATTCCATAAACCTGTATGGCTACACACAGTTGTTAACATCAATTACTAGAGTCCACAAAAGTACTGGTAGGCAATCAACCTTAGACTGGATTCTTACTAATGGACCAATAAAATTAGAATAGCTTGCTGTCATCCAGACAGCCTAAGTGATCAATCTACTTAACGCTTTCAAAAGTTACTGTCAAGGATAAACATACAATTTACACCCATGTCTGTAACTCAGAAAACTTTGACAAACACACTTTTATCAAATCCTTAAGAGAATATAACTGGAAAATACTAACATCTATGCCTTTGGACTCTCATGTCTCACACTGCAGTGAGAGATCCCTAAAAATTCTCAATAGCCTTACCCCAGTATGTACTAAAAGGGTCAAATCCTATCCTGCAGCACGGCTAACAAAAGAAATTAATGCTACAGTGTGACAGAGCCTGGAAAGAATGGCTCAAAAATAGAACACAAAATACATTTCAACTTTTCAAGCAACTAAGGAATAAGACAAATATTAAATAAAACATGACAAGCAAACCTGCTATAACATCCTACAAAACAAACATCAAAACAACCCAAAACTCTTCTGGACATTTGTAAACAAACTTTTAAATCCAGGCCAAATTACCACTCCCATCTTTATATCCAACAATAATACTGATTCAATTCCCACACAATTTGACAACTATTTGATATATATAAAGTAATGTTCATCACAAATGGTAATACTTCCACTACCCTTTTATTACCAGCAGCTTGTGCTAAATATCCTCAGCTATTTGACTTCTGCTCAGTACCTACCTCCACCATTAGAAAACTCCTACATAAAGTAAAACCAACCAACCACCCTAGCTGCTGACCAGTTCCCCTCAGACTACTAAAAAATGGCTACATATGCAATTGCTTTTCCAGCATTTGTATTGATAACTAGATCTATGACAGTGTGAGGTGTTGCCAGCTATGCCAGGAGAAGTAGGACAGTGGATATATAACATGTGCCGGTATAGCTAGCTGGAGTTTTTGTATCAAACTGATTTGTACAGATGCTTGTGTTGAAAAATGTATTTGTAAAGCTACTTGTTTTAAAATGTACCAACAGTGTGTCGTGCTGGACAGAAAAAGAAATACACTTGTATGTCAGACTGTATTATAACTATTGAAATTAGTATTGTAGCAGAGAATACTGGAAGAGAAGAGGTTAAGCACAGCTCCAGCCAACTTTGAAAAATAGTCTGAAATTAAATTACTTAATTTAGGCCATAAAGATTTATCTTACAGTTCTGATTGCAACCAGAGACAATATGTCTGTGCCAGATAGTGGTTTATTAGCTCCTGTAAGAAGAGTGAACATGTTTTATGGTTTTATAACTTCGAGAAGCTGTAACAGATTTTAGCAAAGCTTTATATGTGTGTATGGTAACACATATGTGCAAGATTCTGGTTCATTTTCCAGTAATGGGGGTAGTAATGGAATCAGAAATCACGTGACCAGATGTGTGTGATGTCATTCTGTAATCCGTCAAAAAAATGATGTTTTAATAATCCGTCACAAAAATGATGTTTTAATACTAGATGAAATTGAAGTCTTTGAGCAGTCTGTTTTTGGAACCTGACAAAATAGGATCCCTCACCTACTTCATCTTGCCTTGCTTTAGTAAGTGACCAAGGAATACTAATTCTTTAGATCAGTCAGGAAAATATAGTGAGATCAGTTAAGTACTGCTTTTATGTATCTGTGTGAAGCTATTCATCTGTGTTATGTTAATATTTCCTGTGATTGAAATTCTGATGTTTATTGTAAATAGATATTCTGTATTTCCATGTTCTTTTATTATTTATTAAATATATTTAAACTTTTCATTGTGGCTGGTCCTTTAGAGAAAATTTTAAACTTTGAAAGTGCTTGTATCTATTCCGTAACTCTGTGGCTACACCTGAAATCCTTACTGCATTGGTCAAACACTACCATTGGTATTAATATTAATTTCACTCAGTAAAAATTAATACTTTTGTAAGAGCCTTAGAGTAGCTGGCTTTGGAGTGTCTGATAACAGTGTAATATAGTCTGGGCAGAAGGGGGCATAGCTAGTAAATATGTGCCAGCCTTTCCCAGGTGTGTGTGTGTGTGTGTGTGTGTGTGTGTGTGTGTAATCAAATCTCAGTGTGTGTCAGCTGCTTGGAGCTTAGGTGCTGGAGGACTTGGCTTGGACACTTGGCTGAGGACTCAACTCTACAGCTGTGCCAGTGGGGAGTCTCATTGGGGCCCTGGAGAAGGAGAGAGAAATCTAGACCCCGGACTGAGTGTGTTCCCTGTATGGTCTTAAAGGAAATTGCGCTTGATGCAGAGAGCTACATCTGGAAATACTGTGTGCATCTATATTTGTTCCAAGTGAATGTCCCTCTCCAGTATCAGTGGTGAGGATTCAGGCTTCTTCATTTCTGGCCCAGAGAGTGGACGTCACAAGAGCTTTACCCGAAAAAATAATTCCTTCCATCTGGAAAAAAAATCCATTATTATGCTTTTAAACAAAGGGGGCACATCATCTGAGTTTAATAACTACAGGCCAATTGCAGTCCTCTCCCCCTATCAAAAATACTTAAAAAAAATAAATAAATAAATTATTCATGCGCAGATTCTACTTACCTACATTCAAAAAATCTGGTCTTAGAAACACAGCATAGTTTCAGACACTGCCACAGCACAAGCATCGCCATCCTTTACTTCGCCAACACTATAAACCAGCATAGAAACATTGGTAACCTAGAAAAGCTTTCAACACTGTAACTGTATCACACTAACATTTGCTCACTAAACTCTCTTCTATATAGGTCTCTCTCCATCCTCACTTAAATGGTTCCTTAGTTATCTGTCTATCTGGAAGGCAACAAGGAGTCAAATGGCAGCAGAACCTCCCTTCCTCTCTTCCAGTTATCGTAGGTGTCCTTCAGGGCACTATACTAGGAACCCTGTCTTTTTAATATTTTTTATAAGCGAGCTTCACACTCTACAATACACCAAGCAAATATAGTACAATAAACAGATGTTTCGACTTTAATATGTACAGCCCCACAATATCCAGACTACAAGAAATTACCCAAATTCTTTCTTCATTCGAAACCTGGCTGAAAATTTCAAACCTACTCCTTAATCTCAGTAAAATAAAACTGATGCTTTTCACTTCAGAACATTATTTCCATCAAAAACAATCTTTTTTGGTTACATCTGCAAATAATAATAAAACTGAGGTAGTACCATAGACTAAATTATGGACATTGTAATAGATGACTGGCTTAAATCTGATCAACATATTCTTCAAACAATTAAAAAGACTAACCAGAAATGTGGCTCCCTTTACAGGGCAAAACAGTACCTTACAGACACAGCAAGAAAAATCCTAGCCTCATCCTATTTACTTCTAACCTTCTTATATGCCTCGCCTATCCTTACAAACTTAAGTACTACACTAAAATCCAAACTAGCCTGCTGCCACAACAAACCAGCTAAATGTTTTGCTACTAGCACTGCATACCAAACTCACCACTGCCAAGCCTTAAAGCAGCTAAACTGGCTACAACTTAAGAACTACATAACATACTCAGCCAGTTATGGCATACAAACTGATATTTTTTCCTTAACAATGCCCTGCCTTGAAAAACATATTATTGTCCTACAACCCCACAGGGGACCTCCGCTCTGGTGATAAAGCAAATAATTCATCGGGAGACTCATTGTAAGACTAGTCCACGTCCAGACTCTGGAACACCATCCCTATACAAGTTGTTGTTGCGTCTTTCGGCTTTTCCCGGTTAGGGGTTGCCACAGTGGATCTCCAGTCCGCTAATGATTGGCAGTAGATTTTTATGTGCCGAGTTGCCAACCCTGATGCACAACCTTCAAAGAAGGTACGCCCATTCACCCATGTCTCCACACAGAAGACGCTGTAGCTAAAAATCAAACAGGACAACGTCTTACTATGAGGCGACAACGCTACCACAGCACCACCACCGCAGTACCATCCCTATACAAGTAAAAATGATAAACAAACTTCCAAGCTGTCATGTTCTTTGATTGTGTTGTATTTGCACCTTATTGGCATAACAATCTCTTTTTATAGGCTTTTTGTTTTATATAAATCATTAACTCTATGGACAGTCCTAATTACTGTTTACGTTTGTTTTGTCAAACGTCTAACTTTTTGGGTTTTATTGACTTTCTGCAGTCTATTTCTTTCATTGAGCTTAATATGTCTGTCCATCTCTATTAAATCAAGCAACTCTTCTCTTAGATCATCTTCTTCTAAACTGAGGGCATATTCTTTGTTCTCCATTACCCGCGGACATTCTTTAGAAAGTTCCAGAGCACCCCTGTGCCACGTTCTCTTCCGTTTCAAATGGTGTCATCCATTGCTCTTTCATATGGAACTCACTGGCCTATTACTCCGTAACAGTGACTTGCGTCAGGGTTCCCACAATTTCCTGTTCCTCCCCCTAGCTGTGCAACTCCAACTGAATGTCTGTCCACTGGTTTCTCCTTAATTTGGGGATCCATTGCGCTATCCTGCTGTGATGATGTCCTTCAAGAATGCAACTGCAGTCATAACATATGGGTTGTCCTGCCTCAGGCAGCCCTCGGTCGGCCAGATTCCAAAGTCTGGGTCTGGCGTCAGCTGGTGTCACCCCCTCTCAGACGTCAGAATGGCTGGAATATAAAGGCATAGGCCAACGCCATCTTCTTCAGTCTTTCTTGCCGCGCGGTGCCCGAAGCAGAAGCAGTTCGCAAGTGCTGGTCAGTCAGCTGCTGTGTTTTCAGTACCAAAGTCATCAAAAAGCTAAGTACCCCGTTGGGGAACATTTTTTCTTGCCTCAGCCGATGTCAGAACAAATTGCGAAAGTTAATAATTGTTTGTCTTGTGGTAAACAAATACCTCATAAGGACTTCCATTCTTATTGCCTACCTTGCCTGGGCCCAGACCACGACGTCTCGGCCTCTGCTTGCTTTAATAAGCGCACTCTCAGGCGCCGGGCAGAATTTGCCGAAGACTTTTTCGGCGAATCTTTCGCTTATATCATGCCGTCGGAATAACCGACTACTCAATCTTCCAAAAAACGAAAGGACCGGGACTGACATCCTCGGCCCGCGTCCTCCACCGATACTCCTCCTAAACCCTCCGCAAGTGCTTTGGCCCCTTCGGAAGCGGTAATTCAACTGCTCCAGGCCGACGACACAGCGTTAACTCGTCCTTCGGTCTCGGAGTCTACACCGGTGCCGGTTGTTGACTTTCCTCCAGAAACCGAAGTTCTGGATCTACCCCGACACCATTCCTGTGGACAAGGTTACTCCTGCACGTGGGGCAGCTAGGCCTCCTGTATCCATGTCCATCAAGGCCTTTGCATGTGCTAATGCCGCCAGCCAGGCCAAGGCCCATCCTAAACCTACTGCCCAGGCCCCTTCTTCTGATAAACAGATCATGTCTCTTGCTGCAGACCTTATTTCTCTTATCAGGGGGTCTCAGCCTCATCCAGACAGAGGTTCTCAGCCGCCTGCAGAGAAAAGGCCCAGAACTGAGCAGGCCAACAACCTCTCTTCAGATGAAGCCTCTGGGGATTCTGAGCCTTCAGATACCCAAGAAGAATCCTTCCAGGCCTATGAGGACTCTGATGCTGAGGAATCAATTCCCTCTGCCTCTCCTCCAGAGGATTTTTCCTTCGGTGAAGTCTTACATTCTATGAGGGAGCATTTTAAATGGCAGGGTCAGGAATTCTCTGATTCCAGGAAAAGGCTACGTACCTTCCTCAAGCTACCCCAGCACAGGCCTTTAGCCATCCCTCCTGTTATGGATGTCCTGGATGATGTTTTCTCCGACTCCAGTGCTAACCCTGATTCTCTCCCTCCAGCTCCTGTCAAGCCAGACAGATATTATAGGGTCCCTGACACCCACAAACATCTCTTTAAGGCCCATTCTGTGGATCTAGAAACTATTTCACAGGGCCCCAAGGGAGTGGCTACTTCCACAGCCAAGAATCCACTGCCAGCGGATAGGGAAGCTAGGTCCCTGGAGAGATGGGGTAAAAAAGTTTATACCTCTACCACCCTGGCCATGAGGTCACTTAACTGCCTTTTTCATATGTTTCAGTACCAGGATTTTTACTGGATGATTTACAGAAAAAGCTAGCCTCTCCAGAGCCTATTGATAGAAAGGCATTGCAGGATCTAGTACATAACACTCAGCAGGTTAGCAATCATTTTCTTCAGTGTGGTTATGATGCATTGGAGGCTTCATGTAGGGCAGCTATGACTGGGGCTGTTATTCGTAGACATGCTTGGTTAAAAGAACAGCCACTACCAGACCATGTTAAAGTAAAGTTACTTGATGCACCTCTGGAAAAACAGAAGCTTTTTGGTGCTAATGCACAAGATGTGTTGAAGTCCATTGAGGAAAAAGCAAAATCAGTACAGACAGTCAAAGATTTCCTCCAGGTTCAGCCACCCAGATTCAGCAGGAATTGGCCTTCAAAGAATTGGTCCTTTCCAGACACTGACAAGTTTCAAAGGGGAAAAAACAGGCATGCCCGAGGTAGAGGGCAATACCGAGGCTCCTACAGGGGCCGACAATGGCAACCACCAAATCAAAGAAGTGGCGCAGGCAGCCCAGCTGCACCACAAGGACAACCACAATGACTCGACTTTCATACCGCCTACAAAGGCTCAAAGAGAAGCTCCTTTGGGCGGAAAATTATCCTTATTCTCAAAAAACTGGCATATCTTAACCAAGGCCAACTGGATTCTGGATTTAATAGACAAAGGTTACAGATTCCACTTCCACTTCCATACTTTACCAATAAGACAAGGCATGCCAAACCTGCCACTTCATCAAAGGGCAGAGGCACTCATTCAAGTTTCAAAGCTGTTAAATATAAAAGCAATAGAAAAGGTTCCTCCACAGGAACAAGGCCAGGGATTTTATTCAAGACTGTTCCTTGTTCCAAGAAAGAAAAACAAATGGAGACCTATACTGGACTTGTCTACTCTAAATACTTATCTCATTGTGCCAAAGTTCAAAATGCTGACGTTGCAGCAACTCCTTCCCATGCTGGGCAAGGGGTCTTGGCTGGTCACTCTGGACCTCAAGGAGGCATACCTGCATGTCCCAATCAGACAAAGCTGCAGAAGATACCTCAGATTTCTTGCAGGGACAGAGCATTATCAATTCTCAGCATTGCCGTTTGGCTTATCTACTGCGCCCAGAGTGTTCACGAAATGCCTGGCATCAGTAGTGGCACACTGCAGACTCCAGGGGATTCAAATATACCCTTACCTGGAAGACTGCCTCATACAAGCAGACAACAAGCAAACCTTGATAACAAACTTGGACTATGTCATTCAATTACTACAGGCCTTGGGATACACAGTCAACATTCAGAAATCAAGACTTCTGCCATCCCAACAGATTATTTTCCTAGGAGCCAAACTGGACACAAAAACACAGATGGCTTATCTCACAGAGGAAAAACAACAGCAGTTACCAGAGTACTTCAAAAGCCTAGCAAAGCACTCCCAGCTGACTGCAAGGAAAATCCTGCAGGCCCTGGGATTCATGGCATCTTGCATTCTCCTGATACCTTTTAGCAAGACTTCATATGAGAAAGCTGCAATGGTATTTAAAAAGCTTATGGTCCCAACACAGCCAAAGCCTAGAGGACGTAATCCCACTCATTCCATGTCTGCAAAGAGAATTTTTGTGGTGGGCTCAAGCAAGTCAGTTAAATAAAGGCATGTCTTTCAACAAACCTCAAGCAGGTCAAACGATTACAACAGGCGCCTCAGACCATGGATGGGGGGCGCACATGGAGGGCAGATGCATTCAAGGCCAATGGACACCAAGGGAAAGGCATCTGCACATAAACCAAAAAAAGATGTTGGCAGTGATACATGCAATCGAGACTTTTGAAAAATCACTTCAACAAGGGCAATTGCTAATAAGGACAGACAACACCACTGTTATGTGGTATATAAACAAGCAGGGAGGCACTCATTCTTATCCCCTCTGCAGACTAACAATGATTCTCTGGGAAAAATCCCTAAGTCTGAAGATACATCTGCAATCCCAGTTTGTGCCAGGCAAGGACAATGTACTGGCGGACAAGCTGAGCAGAAATTTCTTGGATCCACACGAATGGATGCTGCATCCTTACATTTTCTCACAAATAACAAGGACATGGGGAAGACCGGACATAGATCTCTTTGCTTCTCACATGAATCATCACCTGGAAAAGTTCTGTACAAGGACCCACCATCCTCTAGCCTGGAAAACGGATGCTCTCTCCTTCAGCTGGAAGTCCCTAACAATTTATGCATTTCCTCCTCTACCACTGCTGTCCAAGGTGATACTGAAGATCAAAGCAGAACAACCAACAGGCATTTTGATAGCTCCAGACTGGCCAAGGCAGCACTGGTACCCATTGCTATTGAGCATAAAACGGACCAAACCGTGGCCTCTGCCCCTATGGCCTCTGCTTCTAACACAACACAATTACAGGATGGTTCATCAAAACCTGAAAACATTGCATCTGACAGCCTGAAGGTTACCATAACTCCTTCCGATATCTCTCTTTCCAAAAAAGTTCAAGAGGTCTTACTGGAAGCACGCAGACCTTCCACCAGAAAAACCTATTCAGCCAAGTGGAAGAGATTCATCATCTGGAATGCTAGCAGGGGTCAGGATACAGCAGTATTGAGTATACCTCAGATATTGGAATACTTGGCAGAAATGTTTCATACTGGTCTCTCATATTCTTCCATAAAGATTCATGCCTCAGCAATTTCAGCAAAATACAATTGTGACCCACCTGTGTTTTCACATCCTTTGCTAAGACAGTTCCTAAGGGGGATAAAGAATATCAAACCTCCCAGGAAACCGCCAGTACCTGCATGGGACCTCAACTTCGTCTTGGAAAAATTAACTCTTCCTCCCTTTGAACCAGCAGCAACTTCAGAAATGCAATTTCTCTCATGGAAAACGGTTTTCCTATTGGCAATCACATCAGCAAGAAGAGTATCGGAGATACAGGCACTCATGGCAGTACCTCCTTTTCTCATTTTTCATCACCACAGAGTCTCTCTAAGAACCAATCCTTCATTCATGCCAAAAGTAATTTCCAGGGTGTCTCTAAATCAAGCCATTCACCTGCCTACTTTCTTCCCCAATCCTCAAAACAAGGTGGAAGCTCTGCTGCATACTTTGGACATACACAGGCAACTACGCTACTACTTGGACAGAACTAAGGCCACCAGAAAGTCTGACCAACTGCTTGTAGCCTATGCTGCTGGAGTACAGGGAAAAGCAATCTCCAAGCAAACAATTTCCAAATGGATTGGACACTGCATCAGATTCTGCTATTCCTTTCATGGAAAAGTTGTGCCAGCCAATATTAGGCCACACTCCACCAGAGCTATAGCCACATCCACAGCTTTCCTAAGGGGAGTGGCTACAAAGGACATTCTAGAGGCTGCTACATGAAGCTCCGTGCATACATTTACCAAGCACTACAAACTGCCTTTATACTCCAGATCCCGAGCAGGCTTTGCTTCGGCAGTCCTGCAGGGCATTTTAGCTACACCATCACTTTCTTAGTTCCAACCACCCCCAGCTTGGCTATGGTATTCAACCCATATGTTATGACTGCAGTTGCATTCTTGAAGGACATAGTACAGTTTTGTACCTACCATAAATGTAGATGTCCGATAGATATGCAACTGCAGTTGGATTCTCCCACTCTCCTACCCCTCTGCAACCTTTTTTATGGGTCCACTACCCCTATTCCTATTAGCTGGGGGTATCTCTATGGTGTATCTGTTTATTACTGTTGTGCATGTCTGGAATTGTTTATCCATTCACCAAATTTAGCCTTCCTAGGAGGGCACCTGGCATCTGGGTCAAGAAACACTGAAGAAGATGGCGTCGGCCGATGCCTTTATACTCCAGCCGTTCTGACGTCGGAGAGGGGGCGACACCAGCCGACGCCGGACCCAGACTTTGGAATCTGGCCGACCGAGGGCTGCCTGAGGCAGGACAACCCATATGTTATGACTGCAGTTGCATATCTATCGGACATCTACATTTATGGTAGGTACAAAACTGTACTTTATCAAAGTTACATTTTCTACTTTAAATCCTTCGCTTCGCATGCACTCCATAACCTCAGTTTCTATTTATTTAACTTCTGTATTACTAATCCTCTTTTCTACTTTTCATCTTTTTTTCTTATTTTTGTTTTGTAAAATTTTCCATGTCTGGATGCCTTTGCCTATATTTCTCTTCAAATTTCTTTGGTGCTGCTCTTTTTGCAGTGATTAGTTTTGCTTTATCCTTTGTGTAAATATTACACTATATTAAATCTCTTTTTCTTTCCCATGTTCAAATTTCTTCTTCAGATGTCTCCTGATCCTCATGTTTCCCCTTACTTTGGGGACTCCATTCCATCATGCTGTGGTGTAACCTGTGTTAGACTTTACACTAAATTCTTCACTTCGCAAGTATTCCATAACTTCAACTTCTGTTTTTTAACTTCTACTTTACTAATCTGTTCTACATTCCCTCTTTGTGGTCTTATTTTGTTTATTTTTTTTATTGTGAAATTTTCCATATCTGGATGCCTTTGCCTGTGTCTCTCTTTGAATATCTTTTGGGCCGCTGTTTTTTGTGTTGATTAGTTTGGCTTTCTCCTCTTTCACCCCTGCTGTTTTGTCTTGCCCTTTGGGATTGACAGAAGTAGAAGGAAAGTATAAAGGAATTCCCACTGTCAAGAAAAAGACTTGTCATCCAGCCTTCAAGCCGGGGGTAAGGGATACTGAAGCCAAACAGTCTTGAGCTGTGTGTTCTGGCTGGAGGCAAAAAGGTCTGCTTGAGGAATACCTTATGACTATGTCCAGGAAGACCTCCCTGTTAATATTCTAAGGCCCAGAAGGAGAATGGCCCCAGATGTCCTACTGATCATAGTTGCAATATTAATTTCCACCCACCTTCCCCCAATCAGTTGTTTATATTTTTATTTTCTGTGGTCTGGGGGGGGCAGGTTCCTGCTCCCCTCCTCTTAGCTGACCTTATTTTGAATTTGTACTTTTCCTCAGGTGTCTCCACTTCTCCTGGCTCAGATAGTCTGAGGACTTTGCACTCTTACATCCACTTATGTATCTGTATGCCTATGGACTTGGGTCATACATTGGACATATGACTGTATGGAATGTGTTGGCTTTGTTACAGTAGTTGGATGTCCAGTTACCTTGGTGAGATAACAGTAATCGGTATAGGAAGTTCTAAGATATCTGTAATATGTTAACATGGCTATAACCTATTTCAGAGGCAGTAAGGAACGAATGAATGATGGTGCAAATAGGTACCACTTTATGCCAGCTATAGGAAGAAGTCTGAGGTAGGGTGACATCATTTGGTCATGGTGGAAGGGTGCTGTACCCTGAACGTTGGGTCAGATGGCCGTAACTAGTGGCAGAGATTTGTGTAAGTTACAAAAGCAACCACTGACTGCACTCGAACAAGCCACAGTTAAGGTAAAATGTCCACATTATGGGTACTTTTCCAGCTTTCATCTTAACTCATTCACTCCAGTGGAGCTCAGAAAGTTTGCACTGTAACTTCCAGTGGGGACAGTCTAAGCCTTTTGACAGACTTAAATTATGTCCTCATATTTCAAACAAATGTTCATATGTCTGGAACCTTAGGGGCTATGAAAGAAGTATAATTGGCAAACTCTTCAGCACAAACTATTTTTATATTGGTAGCATTCTTTAGGTCCTAGGTCTTAAACTGAATTTTATAAGTCACAGTAAATACAATAACTATTATGTTTGTAATGTTTTGTAAACAACTTACAGTATCTCAGCAGCCACTCAAGTTACACACATATACTGCCAGTAGCATTTTATTCATCTAACTGTAAGATTTCATATGAGGCAAGGGAGTTATGTCTGTGTTAATTGGTTGTTGAGATATTTGGAAAAATGTGAAAATTATATCTGTATAAATTATTATAATAAAAACAGCAATTGACATCTCTTTACCTGTACTAGATAGAGGTCAAATATTAATGCAGTTGAGTTTGCCACTGTGTAAGCTTTAAGATGAAATATTTTAAAACCTTGTACATAGCATGGTTTTGGAATTGTTGGTGTGAATATGAGCAAGCAATGTTTGACCCATAGAGGAGTCAATAGGAGGTAATGCACATGCACTTAGAGGCGTCACTCAGATGTAATGAGTGATGTACATCTCACCTCTATGTAATGGAATTCATTTACTGCACTTCCAGGTTCATAGATAAGTACTACACTAGCTGCCCATGCACACCATTTTAAGCCTAGCCAGTTTTTCTTTTGTGCTTGAAATAACCTATCCCATTTGGTTATAGATTGGCCTTACTCATCCCATGATTGATAATTATATATTATCCCTAATAAAAGTAATTGGGGTCATACCATAGTTAATTTAAGGGGACCGATGCATGGGATAAAGTATTTAGGCGCTACCCTGTCCATTAGTCGTATGGGGCGGTCCTGGGTTACATTTTTTGTTTCCCTTCCATAGATCTAAGTTGCGCTTGAATATGGACAGGGATGAACTTTGTTTTATGTGGATGGGGAATCTGTTCCACAGCAGTTGTATCCTCTACTAGATATATTGGTTCCTCCAGACCATTCTGTTGATGTTGCAGAAGAGGTTCAGATCCCTACACTGAGTATTTCTAATGCCATTTGACTTGCTGATGTGCAGTAAATCTATCAGTAAGGAATCTGAGGATGCCTTGTATGCCCGTCACAGGTCACCTCTTAACAGTCTGTAGGATACTGAGTATAGTGACAGGGCTTTGAGTTGGTCAATTTACGTAGGGCATGTTATTTAGGATTTGTATCCTTTTAGTAAGGTGTCTCTGTGGGCGTTCAAGTTGTTGCATGCATTTGGACAGATACATGCAAAAGGAGGCATTATATTCAGTGACACCCCTAGATTTAGACGCAATCCATTTGTTTATAAGCTGTGCATTATAGAAGGACTTTCTTAAAAACAGTAGACATGTGTTGGTCAAAAGTTAGGTCACTGCAAACAAAAGTTCCCAAATCCCAAACTGGGCATCTCGTAGGAGGTGTATATTGTCAGTGTTGTAGTTCCCTAGGGTAGTTGACTTTCCAAAGGCTACAGTAATGCATTTTTGGGCATTTAGTTTTAGTCTGCAATTTTGGCACCAGTTATTTATTTGAGACCAGCCTTCCTGCAGGATGACTGAGTCATGTGGATATTCAGTGACTGATCCTAACTTGTAGTCACCTGCAAAGTTAGTTAGCCAGTGCACTTTGGTATTGACTTGTATTTCAGAAAAGTAGATGCCAAACACGAAATGTCTCGTCACAGAAACCTGGGGGACTCGACTGGTCTCTTTGTGGAGGTAACTTCCCCTGTTTTGATTATTTATGTCCTGTCTTTGAGCCAGTTGGCAATCCATCAGGTGATCAGGTGACATAGGGATTTATTCCCAGTTTATTTAGCTTTACTACTGTGCCTGAATAGGGAATTGTGTCAAAAGCTGTAGCCAGATCAAGGTATGCAATGTGATGTTCATCGTGTTTCACTGTTGCAGTCATGACTGTAGGGTTCTCCCCTGCCGGCAGGCAGCCCTCGGTCGGCCAGAATCCCATAGTCTGGGTCCGGCGTCGGCTGCTCAGCCATGCTCCCTGACGTCAGAGCACCAGGAGTACAAAGCTGACAGCCAACGCCATCTTCTCCAGTCTTTCTTGCCGTGCGGTGATAGCAGTTCGCATTTGCCGGTCGGTGGACTCCTGACGAATTTTACTAATATACTTCAGTCCGAAGACTTTCTTCTCCACTCAAAGCTAAGTACCCCGTTGGGGAAACTTTTTTCTTGCTCCACTTCGATGTCAGAAAAAGTTAATTGTATTTCATGTGGGAAGCAAATACCTCATAAGGATTTTCATTCTTACTGTATTCCTTGCTTGGGCCCTGACCACGACGTAGCTAGTTGTCGGTTTTGTGCTAGATTCAATCAACGTACAATTAAGCGAAGGTACGATTTTGCTTTTCATTACTTCGGTAGGCGCTTTAACTACAAAATGTCGTCTGATACGGTCCCGGCTACCGGAGTTCATAAACGTCGCAAGGATAAAGACAGGCCTCCATGGTCCAAATCTGATGATAGCACACAAGCGGAGCCAGCTTCAGGTTTGGCCGTCGTCAGTGAGGCGCTTTTGCAGCCCCTTTCGTCGGCCATTTCAGAACCGACGGCCGAAACGGACTCTCATGAGGAGCCAACCAGGCCTTTAAATATTTCTGTTGCAGGACCTTCGGACAATGCTCCTTCGGATGGGTCCGGAGCCGCTGTGCAGGTACCGGCTTCCGAAGGGGTTTTCAGGCCTACTCAGCTACTAATAAAGGCAAAGCCAAAGACAAAGGCAAAGACTCCTTCAAAATCAAAGACTTCTACACAGGCTTCTTCTGAACCGGCTCCCAAGTCACAGAAACAGTTACTCAAGATGGCGGAGGATTTACTTACTATGATTAGGGGTTCTCATCCCCCTCCAGACAAAAGGCCAAGGCAGGATATTTCTTATGATTCCTCTGATCAGGCTTCTGTTTCCTCAGTTTCTTCTTCTGATCAGGAATATTCTTTCCCTCCTTATGAGGATTCTGATGCTGAAGAATCCATTCCTTCAGCTTCTCCCCCTGAGGATTTCTCTTTTGGGGAAACTTTGCATGAAATGAGGGAACATTTTCACTGGGAAGGACAGGAGTATTCGGAATCCAAGAAAAGGCTGAGGGCATTTCTTCTTCTTCTCCAACATAGATCCCTGGCTATTCCTCCTGTTTTGGATATTGTGGATGATGCCTTTTCGGAGGCTAACTTAACCCCTGACTCTTTTCCTCCTGCTCCTGTGAAACCTGATAGATATTACAGGGTTCCTGATTTCCATCAGTTTTTATACAATAACCCTTCTGCTGACCCTGAAACCATTTCTCAGGGTCCTAAGGGAGCTAAGGCCGCTTCTGCCAAAAATCCTACTCCTACTGAAAAGGATTCTCGCTCCTTAGAAAGGTGAGGCAAAAAGGTGTACACTTCTGCTACTTTGTCCATTAGGGCTTTAAACTGTCAATTTCATATGTTTAAATACCAACAATTTCTATTGTCTGTCTTAAAACAAAAGCTTACTTCCATTTCTGCCTGTGCAGAGGATAAGGAATTACATGACTTATTGCATGCCACTGAACAGGTTGGGAAGCATGGTTTACACTGTGGATTTGATGCCTTGGAGGCTTCTTGTAGGGCTGCGGCCTCTGGCACAGTCATTAGGAGGCATGCATGGCTAAAGGAACAAAATTTACCTGAACAGGTAAAGGCAAAATTATTGGATGCTCCTGTTCAGCCTAATGTTTTGTTTGGATCGAAAGCTGAAGAGGTGATTAAAAAGATGGAGGATAAGGCGAAATCAATGCAAACAGTTAAAGATTTCTTACAAGTACAGCCTCCTAGATTTAGCAGGAATTGGCCTTCGAAAAATTGGTCCTTTCCCACTTCAGACAGGCCTCAGAGGGGTAGATATAGACGTTCCAGAAGGAGGCCTCAATCACAAGCTACTTATAGACCAAGACAGTGGACTGCTTCCACCCCTAGGGGAGGAGAGGACAGGTCACTATCTCAAAGGAAGCAAACTCAATGACTCCCTCTGTGGGGCTACAGGAATTTCTTCCCTGGAAGCCCCTCTCGGAGGAAAACTCTCTTTTATCAAAATTGGACTCAAATAACCCAAGACAAATGGGTTTTGGATGTGGTTTTAAGAGGTTACAAATTCCATTTTCATACCTTGCCAAGGCCAAGCGGATGGCCAGACCTTCCAAAACATCAATGGATGGAGGCCTTAAACCAGGTGGAAGCTCTTTTGGCTATGAATGCCATAGAACTGGTTCCTCTTTCAGAGAGGGGAAAAGGGTTTTATTCAAGGCTCTTTCTAGTCCCAAGGAAGCAAAACTCATGGAGACCCATTCTGGATCTGTCGGTCTTGAACACCTTTCTAGAGATTCCAAAATTCAAGATGCTTACTCTACAGCAGCTACTTCCAATGCTGTCCAAAAATGCATGGATGGTAACTTTGGATTTAAAGGAGGCATATTTACACATTCCCATCAGGCAGGATCGCAGAAAATACCTCAGGTTCATAGCCGGATTGAGGCACTTTCAATTCTCTGTGCTGCCTTTTGGATTATCTACTGCGCCCAGGGTCTTCACCAAATGCCTGGCTCCAGTAGTAGTTTACTGCAGACTCAAGGGAATTCAAATTTACCCTTATCTGGACAATTGTCTAATTCAGGCAGACAGCAAGGATGCCTTACTCCAGCATCTAGAATTTGTACAGAACCTCCTCAAGTTCCTGTGATTCTCTGTAAACACAAAAAAGTCCAATTTGACACCATCACAACAGATAACTTTTCTGGGTGCTCTTCTAAACATCACAACCCAGATGGCATTTCTGATATCCGAAAAACAATTATAGCTGGCTTCAACTTTCAAAACCTTGGCAACTTTAACTCAACTATCTGCAAGGAAATTCCTGCAGGCTTTGGGTTACATGGCCTCCTGCATCCTTCTCGTACCATATGCAAGACTGCACATGAGGAAAATACAGTGGTACCTAAAAAGTGTATGGTCTCAGCATTGCCACAGTTTAGACAATACTGATCTCCGTCCTTCCTTGCCTTCAAAAGGAATTTCTTTGGTGGTCCGGGGCATGTGCTCTAAACAAAGGGAAACCCTTCCGTCTGCCTCCTGCCTCTCAGATTCTAACCACGGACGCCTCGGATTATGCTTGGGGAGCCCATTTTCGGGGCAACTGTCTGCAGGGCCTTTGGACAAAGGATCAGAAGCACCAGCATATCAATTTAAAGGAAATGTTAGCCGTTCAGAAAGCTCTATTGGCCTTCAGGAATCTTTTACAACCAGGACAACTACTAATACGGACAGACAACACCACAGTTATGTGGTACATAAACAAGCAAGGGGGATCTCATTCCTACCCCCTTTGCAGACTAGCCATGGATCTATGGAACACAGCTCTAGCTTGCAATCTGGATCTTCAAGCTCAGTTTCTACCAGGGAAACAAAACGTCCTGGCAGACAGTCTGAGCAGAAACCTTTCGAATCCACACGAGTGGATGCTGGACACCAAAATATTCAGGATGATAACAGCAGTCTGGGGATGTCCTCACATAGACCTCTTTGCATCCCATCTCAATCATCAACTACAGAATTTTTGCACCAAGACTTTCCACAGAGAAGCTTGGAAAGTGGATGCCCTGTCATTCAGTTGGAGGAACCTCTCGGGATATGCCTTTCCACCCCTTCCTCTTCTTCCACAGGTCTTATTGAAGATAAAACAGGACAAGCCCAAGATGATAATCTTGCTGGCTCCAAATTGGCCTCAACAGTTTTGGTATCCTACTCTAAAAAAAACCTATGTCTGGAGCCCCCTTGGGTTTTACCTCAGTCTCCGAACCTTCTGTCCCAACATCAGGGTCAGGTTCTACACTCTCATGTCAGAACTCTCAGCCTGGCGGCCTGGTTAATCCAGGGCCTTTGATTTCTTCTTTCCTACCCAAGCAGGTTATGGATGTCATTTTAGAAGCCAGACGTCCTAGCACTAGAAAATCTTATGCAGGAAAATGGAAAAGATTTTGTTCCTGGATGCAGGCTCAGGATTCTGATCCTCTTCTTCCTAACATTACCTTAATTTTACTTTACTTGACAGATCTCTTACATAAGGGTCTCTCTTTCTCTTCCATTAAGATACATGCCTCTGCTATTTCTGCTCATTATAATACAGACCCTCCCATCTTTTCCCACCAGCTCATGAGACAGTTTCTCAGAGGAACTAAGAACTTAAGACCTCCTAGATCTCCTCCCATTCCTGCTTGGGATCTCAACTATGTTTTGGAAAAACTAACCTTGCCTCCTTTTGAGCCTGCTGCCTCTTCTGACATCAAGTTTTTATCTTGGAAAACAGCTATCTTGTTAGCCCTAACCTCTGCCAGGAGAGTTTCAGAGTTACAAGCTCTTATGGCTGTGGAACCTTATATTATTTTTCATCAAGACAGGGTATCTTTGAGGACTAATCCTACCTTCATGCCTAAGGTGGTTTCCAAAGTGGCTTTAAATCAAACTATCCACTTGACTACCTTTTTCCCCACTCCTCAAAATAAAGGGGAAAGGATCTTACATTCCTTGGATGTACACAGACAACTACGTTTTTACCTGGACAGAACCAAGGACATCAGAAAATTAGAACAATTGTTTGTTTCTTATGCTTCAAGTTCCCAAGGTAAAGCCATTTCAAAACAGACCATTTCTAAATGGATTGCTCATGGAATCAGATTTTGTTATTCACACCATGGAAAGCAAATCCCATGGAGTATACGGACTCATTCCACCAGAGCTGCTGCCACTTCTGCGGCCTTCCTCGGGGGAGTTCCTACCAAAGACATTTTGGAAGCTGCAACTTGGAGTTCAGTGCATACTTTTTCTAAGCACTACAATCTATCTCTGTACTCTAAGTCTAGGGCAGGCTTTGCCTCTGCAGTCTTGCAGGGCCTTTTAGCCACCCCTTCGTCTTTATGACCACCTCCCTTTCTTTCAGCTTTGGGATTCTACCCTACAGTCATGACTGCAACAGTGAAACACGATGAACATAGTACAGTTGTGTACACCTATCATAAATGTAGATGTTCCGAGTGTCTTCACTGTTGCAGTCTGGGTTTCCCTCCCTCCTGTCCCCTCTTATTTTTACTTTTCACCATTCTTCTGAGGTGTATTTGCAAAGGTTTTGGGACCTTTTTCATTTTGGGACTCCTGACATCTGGGGCAAGAAAAACATGAGAAGATGGCGTCGGCTGTCAGCTTTGTACTCCTGGCACTCTGACGTCAGGGAGCATGGCTGAGCAGCCGATGCCGGACCCAGACTTTGGGATTCTGGCCGACCGAGGGCTGCCTGCCAGCAGGGGAGAACCCTACAGTCATGACTGCAACAGTGAAGACACTCGAACATCTACATTTATGGTAGGTGTACACAACTGTACTTTCTCACTCTTGTATAAGTTCTCATTAACCATAAAACCCAGATATCATTTTAACACATTTCACCCTCTGAGGACCAGAAAGTGATACCATTCATATTGAGAGGTTCTTCTGTAAAAACTTGTTAAAATGAAATTCACATACAAGAAATCAGAATAGCAAAATTCAGTAGTACCCAAACTAGGGTCGTCCTGGTTTACAAAGCCTAAGCAACTTTTTCTTTACTTTTCTAAAGGTAGAGATGAAAAACTGTGAAACGGGCTGAATTAAAGTTTTGGGAGTTAGGTCTTTTTTGGCTCCCCGCAGCTAACTGCTCCCAGGACCTGTCCTTGTTCACCTCTTCCATTGGACCTGCCTTAGCCTGACCAGTTTAATCCTGACTCAAGCCCAGTGCTGATGAGATAAGGGACCTTTGAGTTTTTTGCAGCTTAATTCCTTGTCCTTATCTCCTTCCATACCCAAGAGCTGAGGTGTTATGGGCTCTGTGGCATATTGACTACTGTTCCATGTGCTTCTGAGCTATGAACCCTGCCCTCCTACAGTATGGTATCCATTTATGAGTCTCCCAGCCTCCACCAGGAATCTGTGATGAGTAACCTCCCACCTCCGATGAACACTCCTTCATTCTGCACAACAATTTTGCTATTTGTAACCCTGTGGCAAAACCAGGGCTAAAACCTCTGTGTAGACCCCTTCAGATTAGTTAAGTTAGGAGACAGCAGGGCAAAGCGTTCTGTCTCTTAAATGAGCTTCTGTTGAACACAGATATGATCAATACTGACATAGTTTTCTAACTCATTTGTTTTGGATTGAACAGTGTATCGTAATTGTTGCTTCTGCCATTCTGACTTCCAATCTCGTACAGGTTGTATATCCACAGTCTCAAATAAAAGTCAGTAACTGCACAACATTTCTTAAACTTTAATTAATGTTATTGTTAAAGTGAGCATGATTGTTTACTCTCATCATTTTCACTGCAATGAAGTGCTTTCATTAAAAGTTGTGCTTACTTTTATAATGCATTATTCTACTTTAATTACATTAGAGTACATTTATTTATTCCTTTTTAAATATATCAGCCATGTTTTGTATTTGGTGTTACATATTCCCTTTTTATATTAACAGAGAGCTGCATTTGCCCATTTCCCAGAACTGCATGACTTTGCACTTTCAAATGTAGCAGCAGTGGACACTCGAGATTCATTGCAAAAGATCTTCGGACCTCTAAGGTAATGCATCTTTTTCTTCATAAGAAAAAAATAAAATTATATACTTATTTTCTGTGTCACTTCCTGTTGCTCCTTCAAAAGTCTGTCACTCTTGCCTCTTTTTTCTATCACTAATGTGTTATGTGCAGTTTGTCCTCATAAGTCCCAGCAGAGCAGAAGAGATCCATCTTGACTGATGGGAGATGGTCTGCTTTTGGAGAATTCTGCCTTTATGATAGCATGCATTGTCAGCACCTTATTTTCTGTTTCTTATGTCTTCCAGCAAGCTGTTTCATTCCAACAATTTAAAATGTTAATATAGTGCTTTAACTTAACACAGGAAAACTTTCAGGCCACAAGTCTTGCCGAGCTAGAATGCCCCCCAGAAGAATTACAGAACTGCTGCTTCCTCTCTACTTTCAGATCTTATCTAAAATTCCTTATATATAAAGAGTTCCCTGTTTGGCCTACTATCTAGGACTCTCCTAAATGAGTCTTCAGTTGAGATTGAATACCCTCCCACTTGACAATGCTGTTGAGCATTTTAACTCCATCTTCCGAGATACTCTTAACTCCCTAGCCCCCCTAAGAAATAAGGGTATCAAAACTAATTCCACACCATGGCTGACCAAAGAAACTAAACAAGTTATGCATCACAGAGACAAATCCTGGAAGCTCTACCAGAAAAATAAACTGTCCTCTACCTTAATCCTATATACCCAACTCCGCAACCAAGTTAAAAAAAAAAAAAAAACTTATTACCAAAGACAAAAAAAACTACTATAATAAACTTCAGTCCAATAACAATAAAAACCCAAAACAATTCTGGAAATCAGTCAATTCCCTTCTTCATCAAGGATCTCAAAACAACCCTTGCCCTGACCCTAATCTATCCGACAATGAACTGAGCTCCCACTTCAATACCTTCTTTACTGAAGCCATAGCTAAACTAACCAAAACATTCCCTACCAGCAATCCACCTAACTCCCTCTTTACTTCACCCAACAACCCAAACACTCTTCTCAATTTCCATCTCAAACCTGTCTCCACCACTTTTATAAAAAAGCTTCTCTCCAAGCTAAAGCCATGCTCTAATGCCCCCGACAACATTCCCTCTTCCTTCCTCAAACATGCAGCTGAAGGTATCACTCTCCCAATTAGTATTCTGATTAATAGATCCTTAAATGAGTCATACGTACCAAAACTTTGGCGTTCAGCCTACATTCTACCTCTTCACAAAGGAGGCAAAAACACCACTATTTCTAACTTCCGCCCCATCGCCCTACTCTCTCCAATATCTAAAATTCTAGAAAAATGTGTCCACCACCAACTTTTACCCTATCTAATTCAAAATCACCTCCTAACACCCACCCAGCATGGCTTCCGCCCTGGCCACAGTACCATAACTGCCCTACTATCCTTCCTAGAAACTGTCAGTCTAGCACGAGACTCTGGACTCATTGTATCCACAGTTCTGTTAGATCTTTCAAAAGCCTTTGACACCATCTCCCACGCCCACCTTCTTCATCATCTGGCTAATCTCAATCTCTCCCCAAATACTCTATCCTGGTTCTCCAGTTACCTATCTGATAGATCTCAAGCAGTCAAATGGAAGAACTCCTTCTCCTCCTTTTTGCCTACACCTACTGGCGTTCCTCAGGGATCCATCCTTGGACCCATGCTTCTCAACATCTTTATAAATAACCTTCACACCTTCATCCCTGAAACCACAGTCATCCAATACGCTGATGACTCTACCTTGATCTGCTCTGCCCCAAACTTTCCTGAACTCCTGACCAAAACCCAATTAGCCTTTACCACTACAGAGAACTGGATGCACCAAAACCACCTTTCTCTCAACTCCAATAAATCCAAAATACTAATTTTTCTCCCCTCCAAGGTTTCCTCTTTGGACAAAAACACTTTCAATGTTCTAAGCCAAACTAACACTGCCATTGAAGTGGTCCCCTCTGCAAAACTCCTTGGCATCACCATTGACGAACACCTCAAATTTGATCTTCACATACAACAAAACATTAGGAAAACCCACCAAAAGCTAGGTGTGCTATTTAGGAACAACCACTTTCTTTCAAACTCCACTAGGCATACCCTGGCAACCACCTACCTCCTACCTTCCCTTCTATATGGAGCCCCTCTTCTAACCAATTTGTCTGTTACCAACACCTCTAAGCTCGAAGCTTGCTATAGTAAGATCTCTAAATTTGCCACCAAATCCAAAACATCAGCTCACCACTGCCTCAGACTTCACTCTCTGAACTGGTTAGAACTCCCTAACCACCTAGACTATCTACAACTAACCACCGCTCACAAGCTAATATTCTCCCCTGATAAATGCCCATCCTTAAAGGACATCCTTCCTCCATGCATCCCTAACAGATCACGGAGATCAGAACACCAAAACCTAATCTCCATTCTTAAACCCAAATGACCCGCTGGCCAGCTTTTACTCTCCTTTTCTCTAGGTAAAAAATGGAACTCTCTGCCTCCTTCACTTAGGACTATACCCAACACTGACTCCTTCAAAACTCAACTTTTAAAAATGGAACTCTCTGCCTCCTTCACTTAGGACTATACCAAACACTGAATCCTTCAAAACTCAACTTTTTCTTCACCTATCTTCCAAATGGAAATGCTCCTGCTTTCACCCCACTTAAATTCTAGGGACTCCCAACTAAGCTCCCCTTACCCCCACTCCACTATACTCTCATACTCTCATACTTGTTCTTAATTCTCAAAAGATCTAGAACTAGCAGACTTTAATTGACTCCAAGCATATGAATATTGTTTCAAAAAAAAAAATCTGTTGTCAAGTTGTTAAACTGTCTTATAATGTACTTTGCACTCTGAATCTCTCGAATGTATGTACCCTACTCTTTATTTCACATTGTAACCTTTATTTGTTTTTGCAACCTTTATTGTATGGTATTTCACTTTGCAACCTTTATTTGCATTTTTGTAACCTATATTGTATTATACTGTTCATGGAGCTTTTCTCCCTGGGCCTCCACTGAAAATGGGCACTTCTTGGCCCAGTGAACTTCCCCGGTAACCAAACTGAAAATAAATAAATAAATAAATTGTCATTCCTTTGTCCACAGTTTGATGTAGTGCATACTGCATTTTACTGGTACAGATTACCATATCACACACTACTGTAGTAGTGTGTTTGGCGCCTGTTTTCTGTCACTTGCATAGTTTGGATCTTATTTATGACATTTGTTATGGATTTCCAAATGTGATGCCTCAAGCAGCTGAGTCAGGCAACTATATAGCCACAATGTTGTTACTGCTTGGCAGAGGACCAGTGTTTGAGGCATTACAGTAAATGCCAGCATTTCATCCCTGCCACCCAAAGATACAGTGGGAATAAGCTTTTCATGTAGTGTGCTTCTTGGAGCATGTCCGAGGTTAAGAATGCCTGGTGAATAAACCCAAGACATATGCCTGAACACCATAAGAAGTGGAGGACAGACATTGTTCACACCTTTTTGGAGGTGTACCCTCATGTGGCAACTTCATCCTCAGCTGTAGCATGACAGAGAATGTAGCCAGTACTAAGATCTCATTCAAATAGTGACAGCACACATATGTACTCACTCTGCTTCTGGGGAGTGGTTGCTGTAGTTTTCTCAGCATGGAGCAGTGGTAGTACTTGGAGTAAAGGGTTCTTCTGTGCACACATTCACCTGGTTTTAGTAGGTCTCAGTGACTGTGGATAATTAGGGTTTTTTGGGGTGATCTTCTCCTTGGTCCACAATTCAGTGACTGTTTAAATTATGGTGGAATCTGTCAACATAAGTACAGTGACGAAGTTGGGGCTTCTGGACTGTCATGTGAAACAGTGGAATTTTTCTAGGGAGTTTTTGAAGAAACAGTATGGTGAAACAGCTCATATTCTCTGATGACGCTTCTAGTGAGTTTTTGAAGAAGCAGTGTGGGGAAATAGCTCATATTCTCTGATGACGCTTCTAGTAGGTTTTGGAAGAAGCAGTATGGTGAAACAGCTGAAATTCTATGATGACAATTCTATTAAGTTTTTTAAGAAGCAGTATGGTGAAACAGCTCATTTTCTCTGATAACAATTCTAGTGAGTTTTTGAAGAAGCAGTATGTTGAAACCACCCAAATTCTCTGATGGTGATCCTAAAGAGTTTTTTTTTAAAAAAGCAGCATGGTACTGCATTACCTGTGGAGCAGAAAGTAGCAGATGTGCAAAATAAATTGGAAGAATTAAGTCTTCGAATTGTTTTATCTGGAAGAAGAGGCACGAAGGTATAATTTGAGTGGCATATTAAAATGAGAAAAGTCTTGAATTTGTGAAAAACAAAATGGTGATATGGAATATTATTTCCCCCCTAAGTGAATAGAGGAAACTTTTTGGCTACAGTTGCCATTGGCTGATGGACAGTATGGATGCCTGAGAGTGATTTTGATACGATTTTTGACTTGGTAAGAAAAAGAGCAAGTTTTACCACAGTTGTTTCAACCAGGAAAAAAGATCAAGGTGTAGTAGGTATTCTGGAAAAATCAAGTTATGAGTACCCAAAGCTTTCCCTGCTAAAGTGGACATATTTTCTAGATCCAGTAAGTTACTGTGCCCAGCAATCTTCAGGGTGTTTTCCCCATGGGAATGCAAATGTTTGTCAGTGTAGTTAGCAGTGAATGTGTTACTGGGATTCCGTAGCTGCTAGGTCAGTAATGGCGAACCTTTTGGTTTCGGTTTGTCAGAAATGGCGAACCTTTTGGTTTCGGTTTGTCAGAAATTTGGAAAATACCTAACTTGACTCTGCTGGTGTGTTGTCCCCCACCTCAAACAAAAAGGATTTAAAAATAAATAAATAAATAAATAAATAAATAAATAAATAAATAATAAAACAGCATAGGCCTCAGTACTTTAGGGATAACTCTGAACACAATCAGAGACAAATCTAGAAATAAGAGACATGGGCAATTTTGAACTACTAGTACTATTAATCTGCGACACTGATAGAAAAAAATGAATGTGAATTAATATACATTTTCTGAAGTAAAATAAGTCTATAAATCTAATTAATCTGATGCTCTCCGTCTTATTGATCACGGATAGGTTATGGATCCGACCCAACAAAGTGAGCAGCAGCTCCTGAGCTCAAGCTGTTCCATTCTCCTAACTTCCTACTTCCCATAATCCTCAGATCTCATTTGCTGCCATCGTGAATGGTTGGTTCCTGAGCTTGGGCAAGCCTTTGGATAAGTATTGATTTTTGTTAAAGGGGTTTTCTTCTCCCTTTCCGTCGTATGTTAGGGTTAACTATATCCATAATAGTTTGTTGTAGTTTCCTCCTTCCCTCTAGTTGGTTCTGGCATTAGGTCCCTTCTCGTCCTTTTTTTTCTTCCCTTCTATTTCTTTTCTTGTGAAGTGTGTGTGTGTGGTGTGCTTGTATGTTCCAGGTATGGCAGAGAAGCCCATGGTCTTTAAATGCTGCTCCTCATGTGTAAGGAAGTTGTCCCCTGCAGACACGCATAAGGAGTATGTCTGCTGTCTAAAAGAGCCCTATTTAGAGGTTGAGTGTGACATTTGTGCTGGATTCAAACCTCTGTCTCTCCTAGACTGTAGAAACAGGCTTCTTCTAAAGGGCTTGGCCTCAGGGGGTCCCTTAGTTTCAGGTTCCTCTCTAAGGCGCCCCCGGATCCGAAAAGGAAGCATACTTCCTCTAAGGATCACACTTCTAAAGTGACCCAGGCTCTCGAATCCAAGTGCTACGAGGCTGAGTCCAGCCTTTCGGGAGGCTTTAGATACAGCCTATTCGGCACCGAGAGCCTTGGCTCCTACAGCCTCCTCCGAATCCTCCAGGACTGGCAGGGTCTCTGATCCGACAGAAAGGACTAAGTCACCATTGGCTCCGACAGGTCTTTGGCAGACTGGCCCGGATCTGCCAGTTCTGTCCTCTGCTCCGGACCAGTCGGCTGTCTATGCACCACCTGAGACCGATATTTTGGTAGACTCCCCAGTTAGATCCCAGTCCTCAGATCTAAAGAGGCCAAGCAGATCCTCTTCCAGGGACCGTAGACTGTCCACTCACTCTGGTCACTCCTCAGTTTCATTTAGGTCCACCAGAAGTTTGCTTCCCTCGGATATGCACCTAGGGTTCCCTCTCCCACCCCCAATGCTCCTCTCTCCCAGACCGACTCATGAGAGCTTGGTTCCCCAGGTTCAGAGCTCGTTGAAGGAGCGGCATTTGGCATCGGGGAGCACCCTTGCGCCCATGCCACCTGGGTCAGCTCATTTTCCCTCGGGGTCTGCCTTACCTCGTGCCGTAGATGTCCACCCAGGCCACCGAGGGGGCAGGTTTGGGTCTGGAGTTTCCGGATTGCTCTCTCCCCTTGGGGGTTTTGGCCTTGGACAGCTCGGGACTGATATCGTCCAGGGGGTCCCCCCACATGGGCTATGTCGGTGGGGAGAGGGAGGAGGGGGCTTTGTCCAGTCCTTCGGCCTTTCAGGTGATAGAGAGGACCGTGTCCTGCTGGTCAGCTTTCTCCTCAGCTCTGAACCCCATATTACCTGGTTCCATTTTGGAAGGTAAGTCCTCGTCTTTGCCCCAGAGTCAGCCACCCTGAGATCACCTTCAGAGGGGAGCTACCCTTACCCCCCTTGGGGTCCCCACCTACTCTGAGTCCTCCCCTGAGCCCTGGGCAGAGGAGCCTCCTTGGAAGAGGTCGTGCAAGAGGAGGCATCTTGACTCCCCACGGGAGTCATTGATGGATGACACGGACTTCGATGAAGTGGACTGGTCCCCCAGACTTCCGCCTGA
Source organism: Protopterus annectens (assembly GCF_019279795.1). NCBI lineage: Eukaryota > Metazoa > Chordata > Ceratodontiformes > Protopteridae > Protopterus > Protopterus annectens. The sequence continues at coordinate 102,117,387 of NC_056737.1, forward strand.
GGAAATGTCCTTCTGTGCCATCCTAGAAATCCTCAAAGAGTGGGGTGGTTGGACTCCCCCATCCCCACCCTCCGAGGAGTCTGTCTTCCTGAAGGCATTCAGGGCGGGCCCATTTACCTCTTGGGTGTCTCCCCCTTCTTACGAGTTGGACCATCTTGTGGCCAGCATATCTTGGAAGGGGCTGGATAGAGTGGAACAAGTGCCGAAAAGAGCAGACAAATTCCTCAACCCCCCTCAAAGAGATGCCCTTCTGGAGCAGAGGTGTACCAGTGGATGCTATTGTGGTTGCCACAGCCACCAAGAAGGAGCTCGCAGAGCAGAGCTCATCGGTCCATCCACGAACAGGGAGTCTAGGGTGGTAGACTGATTCTGGAAGCTCGTTTACACCTCAGCCACGTTTGCACTGAGGACAGCTAACTACATGACACATTTCTTCTGGCTGCAAAGGGACCTGGTGTCAGAGCTCTCCAAGTCCCTTAAAGAGTTATTGCCTCCACAGAGCTTGAAGACGGTTTCTCCGAAGCTTACAACTCTCACCTCCCTAGCCAGCGCTTCAACAAAGTTGATCTCAACATTTGGTAGAGGTCACCTCTTGGGCTGTGCGGGTACAGGCATTGCCATAAGGCGTCGCACCTTGCTCTGCCTCTGCGGATTTGCAGACAACTTCAAGGCGGCCTTCACTAATGCCCTTTTTAATGGGTCCACCCTCTTCAGGCCCTCAGTCAAAGAGACTTTGATCCACAGCGAGCAGGAAGGTAAGACATTGTTGGCAGTCAGGATCAAGTTTGCTACTCCCCAATGGTCCTTTTCTATGACTCAGAGGGACAGTAAGAAACTATGGTTCCGCAAGTCACAGTCTTTCCTCCAGGATGCTCCACAGGATCCCTCCTCTTCTGGCTGGGGTAGGGGGTTCAATAGCAGGTGCCGCTCTAGAGGCAGAGGGGGTCTGCAGAATCAGGGATTCTGAGAGCCTTTCTTGGAAAAGCCCCAGCAGCTCCCCTGAAGTGCTGCCCAACTGCCCTACCCTGGAGCCAGTCAGGGGTTGGATATCCCTGCACCAAGTGGTCAGTGCCACCATCACTTTGTACTGGTGGGTGCTCAACATTGTATCTAGGGGTTATGCCATCCCATTCGATTCCCCACCACCACTACAAAGGTCTCTCCCGGATGTTTCACCCCACCAAAAGGAGTTGGCTCTCGTAGAGGTCCATGACCTTTTTCAAAAAAGGGCCATCCAAAAGGTCCCAACAGGGTAGCTAGGATCCAGAACTTACTCTCGCTTCTTTTTAGTGCCAAAACGAACAGGGGACCTGTCTCTTATCCTGGAACTCAATTGACTGAATCTGTCAGTCCAGAAGTCAAAGTTCCGGATGGTCACTATTCAGTCCATTTTGCCGCTTGTGCGCAAGGATGACTGGATGTACTCCATAGATCTCAAGGACACCTACTATCACATCAAAATAGACAGACACTCCAGGAGAGTTCTGCACTTACTGGTGGGGGCCAATCACTATCAGTTCAGGACCCTGCCATTCGGCCTCACGTCAGCACCCCGGGTGTTCACCATATGTATAGCAGTGGTTGCAGCCCATCTCTGGCTGCAGGGATTTCAGATCTTTCCATACCTGGATGATTGGCTCCTTACAGCTTCCACAAAGCCAAAGCATCATCATCTTCAAGCCGTGGACTTCATCCTGACCCTTTTTCGAGACCTAATGATTACGGTGAATTTTCTGAAGTCACACCATTCCTCCTGTCAAAGACTGGAATTCATAGGGATGGTCTTCGACACAGGGTCGGAGACAGCAGCTCTTTCTCTCGGTAGAGTGGCCACCATCCAACAATCCACTCCATTTTGAGATAGGACTGAGTCCCAGTTCATCTCGTTCTTCAGGTTCTGGAGTCGATGGCTTTGTCCATCCAACTGGTTCCCATGGCCAGACTCCACATGTGGGTGCTCCAGTGGACTCTGGCAGTACAATGGTCTCCTTGCCTTCATCCGCTGTCTCACATGATCAGTATTTCCAAGGTATGCAAGCATCACCTATCTTGGTGGGTTCAGACCCTGGATCTCATGTTGAGGAGACCCTTTTGCCTTTCTCTGCCCCAAGCCACAGTGACCATGGACACCTCCCTGTTTGGGTGGGGGGGGGGCATTTCCATGGAAGGATAGTCCAAGGCATGTGGACTCCATTAGAGGCCAAGTTACACATCACTGTCCTCGAGATGAGGGCAGTCCTCTTGACGTTGCAAGCATACCAGGACTTACTCCCTCTTGGGAAGGTAACTGTTCAGACAGACAATATGGCAGTAGTCTGGTATGTCAACAAACAAGGTGGAACATGATCTTACCCTCTGTGCAGAGAGGCCATGAGAGTTTGTGAATGGGCGATAGCCTCAGGCTGCTTTCTTCTTGCAGTGCATACCCCCGACAAATCCAACGTTTTAGCGGACAAGCTGAGCAGGACTATCCTGAGTCCTCACGAGTGGTCCCTGAATCAGTCAGTGGCGAACCGGATCTTCAGCAGATGGGGATCCCCGTGCTGTGACCTGTTTGCATCTTGGGACAATCAGAGGTGCAGCACCCTTTTGTCCTGATCCTCCCTCTGGGCAAGTCCCCCAGGGACACACTGACTCACGATTGTCCGCCGGGTCTCCTATATGCCTATCCTCCAGACCCCTTGATTCCTAAAGTTCTGCAGAAAGCACAGCACCTTAAAGGCTGAACTTTTCCTCATTGCCCCCTTTTGGCCTCGGCAGACGTGGTACTCCCTTCTTTGGTTTCATCTGAAATATCCGCCTTGAACATTAGAACTAGCTCTGGATCTTGTTTCCCACTGGGGGGCTTCCTTCTCCTAAAATGTAGTCCTTGAGACTGACAGCCTGTTTCCGACGGTTCCAGTGATCCTCAGCCAAACCAAGTTACCTTCCCCGGTGCAGGATATTATTTTGGCTTCTCAGAAGCCTTCTACCAAGGAAGTCTACCTCAGCAAATGGAAGTGTTTTTTTTATTTGGGTTCACCAGAGGGACATAGATGTTTTTCGGCCCTCATGTCAACTATCTTGTCCTTCTTGTCTTGTCTTTTTCACTAGGGGGTGAGCTTTTCTACGATAAAGCTTCAGCTAGCAGCGATATCCAACTTCCATCTGGATGTTAGTCTAGTCTTTTCTTCTAGGTTATCTAAAGCATTCCTAAAAGGGGATTTCTTACTTTGCCCTCCCTTGAAGGATACTTCCCCTCTGTGGGATCTTTGCTTGGTACTGCAGTCTTTGACCCTTCCCCCATTCGAGCCTGTAGCAATGTGTGATATCAAGTTCTTGTCATGGAAGACTGCCCTTTTAGTTGCTTTTACTTCCACCAAGAGGATCTCGGAATTGCAAGCCCTTTGTATTGAGCCCCCTTTCCCTTAGAACCCATCCTTCTTTTGTCCCCAAGGTGGCTTTGGAAAATAACATGAATCATTGTATACAACTTCCAATCTTTTTCCCCCAATTATGCCAAAAAAGACTAGTATCAGCTGCATTGCTTGGATGTGCATAGACAGCTGCATTTCTATATAAACAGGACTGAAAATTTTCGAAAGTATGACCAACTATTTGTATCCTTTTTCTCAGGGCAGGATAGAGAAGGCCATATCAAAAGTCTCCCTTTCTCATTGGATTGTTTCCTGCATAGGGCATATCTATCAGCTTAACAACAAAGATCTTCCCAGACCTCTCAAGGCTCACTCTGCTAGGTCTGTGGCTACTTCCTCCGCATTCTGTGCCAGGACATAATTGGATGACATTTGCACTGCGGCCACTTGGTCGAGTCCTCATATTTTTGTGATGCACTATAAGTTGGATCTGGTGTCTAGTGGTAGGGCATCCTTTGGTTCTGCTGTGCTCCGGCATGTCCCTCCTTGAGGCCTCCCAGGATTTTGAGTAGCTGGGAACTCTGACCCATCCTTGATCAATAATGACATGGATAGCATCAGATTAAGAGTTATGTCCTCACCATAACTTGGCATACGTTCCCACCCTCCGTCCCCCTCCTTCTGGTGGCCCAGCAAGCTTTGGGGATGTTGTGTGGGCTGATGGTCCGTGTTTTCTGAATAATATAGGTCTCTGTAAGGGACATTTTCTTAGCAAACTCGATCTGAGGATTATGGGAAGTAGGAAGTGAGTAGGGAGGAGCTTGAACTCAGGAGCTGCCACTCACTTTGTCAGCTCTGATCTGAGGGTTGGATCCGTAACCCATCTAGATAGCACAGATGCCAAGTTATGGTGAGTACATAACTCTCTGTCATTCACAGAAGCAAGTAACTAGACTAGAGTAAAACATTGTCTGTATATCTACTAAGTATTACGTAAAAGTAAAAAATCATACACTGAAAGCATGGCAAGGGAGCTAAAAAGAAGTATTTTAATTGTAAACAGCAGGGTAAGTGCTTTCACGATAAAACGTACCACTTCATCAGACCATGATACAATGTGAAGCTCCACATAAATATATATCAGACCCAAAGCAATCACATTGCAATAATCCAAACCCTCCCATTAAAATCAATTAAGAAAATTAACAAAAGTCTCGACATTAAATCCAGCTAAATAACAAAACAATAAAAGTAAAAGATAAAGCAAAATATACATATTAAAAAAAATACGCAAGTATAATACATAACTAAAGATCACTTCTTTCATAAACCTTGAGATCTCAAAACAGGTTTTAAAGAAACATGACCATTAAGCCCAGAGCCTCTGTTAGACTTCATCCTAAGAATCCATTCTAATTCATACCTCTTGATTTTATTTCTCAAATCACCAAGTCGTGGGCTCATAAAGATGAACAGTTAAAGCTTAAAAGAGCTTTGGGCGGACACCCTGATGTTCTTCGTGTTTCACTGTTGCAGTCATTACATTTGGATAATCCTGCTGGCAGGTTGCCCTGAGCCGGCTTGAATTCCAAAGTCTTGGGTCCTGCGTCGGCTTCTGTCACCCCTTCCCTGACATTAGGTCGTCAGGGGTATAAAGAAGCAGCCGACGCCATTTTCTTCAGTCTTTCTTGCCGTGCGGTGCCTGAAGCAGAAGCAGTTCGCAAATGCTGGTCTGCCGACTCCTGAGGTTTTTATGTTTGATTTTCAGATCTGAAGTCTTCAGTAAAGCTAAGTACCCCGTTGTGGAAACTTTTTTCTTGCTCCATTCCGCTATCAGAAAAAGTTAATAATTGTATTTCTTGTGGAAAGCAAATACCTCATAAGGATTTTCATTCTTACTGTATTCCTTGCCTAGGCCCTGATCACAACGTTACTGATTGTCAGTTTTGTGCTAGATTTAACCAACCCACTATTAAGCGTCGGTATGATTTTGCTTTAAACTTTTTTGGACGCCAGTTTAATTGTCCTGAAATGTCGTCGGATAGCCATCCGACTACTGGAGTTTACAAAAAACGCAAAGAAAAGGATAGAGAGAAACAACCGAGGCTCAAAACCGATGACGAAGCTTCTCCTAAGCCAGTCACCGGTTCTCAGTGAGGCGCTTTCGCAGCCCCTGACGCCCGCTACTTTAGAGTCACAGGCCGCTACCGACTCCCACGTGGAGTCGGCCATGCCGCTGGATACTCAAGGTATTGGAGCCTTGGATGCTAATCCCTCAGATGGGTCCGGAGCCTCTGAGCAGGTACTGGCTTCTGAGGGTGTATTCAGACCTAAACATCTTTACATTAAAATGGCTTCAGCTTCAAAGGCAAAGACTAAAGCACCTTCTAAAGCAAGGAAACAAACTCAAGAGCCACGTGGACAAGCCTCTATGCCCAAAAAACAGATGGCTGAAGACTTGATTACCTTGATCAGGGGTTCCCATCCCCCTCCTGATAAGAGGCCTAGGCAAGACACTGACTATGAATCTTCAGATCAGGTTTCTGTTTCTTCTGATTCCTGTTCTGATCAGGAATATTCTCTTTCCCCCTATGAGGATGCTGATGCTGAAGAATCTATACCTTCAGCATCTCCTCCTGAGGACTGTTCCTTTGGGGAAACCTTGCACACCATGAGGGAGCATTTCCACTGGGAGAGCCAAGATTTTTCAGAATCTAAAAAGAGGCTCAGGGATTTTCTTTTACTACCTCAGCACAGACCTCTAGCTATTCCACCTGTGTTAGACATTGTAGATGATGTGTTTTCGGAGTCTAGTCTGACCTCTGACTCCTTACCCCCAGCTCCTGTTAAGCCTGACAGATATTACAGGGTTCCTGACTCACACAAATTTATTTTTTAAAAACCCTGTTGCTGACCCAGAAACTATTTCACAGGGTCCAAATGGCGTTAAGGCTTCCACTGCAAAAAACCCAACCCCCTGTGACAGAGATTCAAGGGCACTGGATAAATGGAGAAAAAATGTTTACACATCTGCAGCTTTGGATATAAGGGCCTTAAACTGTCAGTTTCATATATTTAAGTGTCAGGAACATGTCATGGGATTGCTTAAACAAAAAATGTTAAATTCTGAATGTGCAGAAAACAAGGAAATGCAGGATTTATTGTATGCAGCAGAACAAGTTGGAAAACATACTTTGCAATGTGATTTTGATTCTTTGGAGGACTCCTGCAGGGCCGCAGTTACGGGTTCTGTAATTAGGAGGCATGCTTGGTTAAAGGAACAAAATCTGCCTGATCATGTTAAAGTTAAATTGATAGATGCACCTTTACAGCATGATACTTTGGTGTTAAGGCAGAAGAGGTGTTAAAGAAAATGGAGGACAAAGCTAAATCTATGCAAACTGTCAAAGATTTTTTACAAGTACAGCCACCTAGGTTTAGTAGACACTGGACTACAAAAAATTGGTCCTTTCCTGTGTCAGACAGACCTCAAAGGGGCAGATCCAGACTCCCTAGGAGCAGATCCCATGTGCAAGGTTCTTATAGGCCCAAGCAATGGGGTGCTTCTACCTCCAAAGCTGGAGAAGATAGATCACAAACATACAGAAAACAGTCCCAATGACTTCCCCCCTGCCTGCACCAAGCACTTGTCTTCTGGCAGCACCCTTAGGGGGAAAATTAACACTTTTTGCTCAAAATTGGCACATCATAACCCAGGACAAGTGGGTTCTAAACATAGTGTCACAATGCCACAAGTTCCATTTCCATACTCTGCCAAAGGCAAACGGCTGGCTAGATCTGCCAAAAAATCAATGGGCAGAGGCACAAAAACAAGTCTCATCCCTCATGGACATGGCGGCCATTCAACAAGTACCAGAACAAGAGCAAGGACAAGGATTTTACTGAAGACTGTTCTTGGTACCTAGAAAGGACAAGGCCTGGAGGCCGATACTGGACCTATCTATTCTGAACACTTTCCTGGATATTCCAAAATTCAAAATGTTGACTTTACAGCAGCTTCTGCCCATGCTGGGCAAGAATGCCTGGCTTGTGACTTTAGACCTAAAAGAGGCATACCTGCATGTTCCAATCAGAAAATCATGCAGAAGATACCCAAGATTCAAGGCTGGTTCATTGCATTACCAATTCCCTGCACTGCCCTTTGGCTTATCTACTGCGCCTAGTGTCTTTACAAAGTGCCTGGCACCAGTAATTGCATTCTGCAGACAAGGAGGAATACAAATATATCCTTACTTGGACGACTGTCTCATTCAAGCAGAGAACAAGGACATTCTTCTTCAACATCTGGCGTTTGTGAAAAGACTTCTAACATGCCTAGGGTACACAGTCAGCAAAAAGAAATCAAAGCTAGTACACTCACAAGAGATAACATTCCTGGGTGCAAGCTTGAATACAACTGCCCAGATGGCTTATCTCACCCCAGACAAACAAAGGCAACTGACTGCCTTTTTCAAAATGTTGGCAACAAAGGCCCAGTTATCTGCAAAAAAAAATTCTGCAGGCTTTGGGCTTCGTGGCATCCTGCATCCTACTAATTCCATATGCAAGACTGCATTTCAGGAAACTTCAGTGGTACCTAAAAAGTGTTTGGACTCAACGTTGCCACAGCCTGGAAACAGTCATTACTCTCATTCCCTGCCTGCAACAGGAGTTACGATGGTGGGCAAAGGCTTGTCACCAGAACAAGGGACAGCCATTCACATTGCCTCCAGCCAGGCAGACACTAACAACAGATGCATCAGACTATGCCTGGGGAGCCCACATGGCAGGAAGATGCATTCAGGGCACATGGTCCTCAAACCAAATGCATTTACATATCAATCAAAAAGAGATGTTAGCTGTTCAAAATGCCATGACAGCCTTCAAGAACCTACTTCATCCGGGACAACTACTGATAAAGACAGACAACACCACGGTCATGTGGTATGTAAACAAGCAGGGGAGCACACATTCATACCCCCTTTGCAGATTAGCCATGACCTTGTGGGACACAGCTTTGACTTACCAAGTACATCTGCAGACACCATTCCTGCCAGGAAAGGAAAATACTCTGGCAGACTAATCAGAAACCTCATGGATCCCCACAAGTGGAAGCTGGATCCACAAGTCTTCAGCATAATAACAAGGAAATGGGGATGCCCGGACATAGATCTATTTGCCTCCCCTCTCAATTACCAACTAAAAAGATTCTGCACAAGGACTTATCACAGACAAGCATGGAAAGTGGACGCCCTATCAGTGTATGCCTTTCTTCCACTGCCTCTCCTCCCCAAGGTGCTCCTAAAGGTCAGACCGGCGAAGCCAAAGATGATACTGATTGCCCCAGACTGGCCATGCCAGTGCTGGTATCCAATACTAAGGAACTTATGTCTATATCCAGCTTGGACCTTACCTCGACTACTGTCCCAGCAAAACAATCAGATCATACACAGCCAACTCAGGACATTAGACTTGGCAGCATGGCGGATAATGTAGTCCTACAAAAAACACCTCTCAGTAAAGCTGTGATGGATGTCATTCTGGAAGGCAGAAGGCCTAGTACTAGAAAGTCTTATGCTGGAAAATGGAAGAGATTCTGTGCCTGGAACCAGGCACAAGGAACTGATACAGCGGTACCAAATATTCCTCAGATTTTGCAATACTTAACTGAGATGCTAGACAAAGACCTATCTTTTTCATCAATTAAAATTCATGCCTCTGCCATTTCGGCTCATTACAATACAGAGCCACCTCTTTTTTCCTCACCCTTTATTAAGGCAGTACCACAGAGGAGCCAAAAATTTAAGACCCCCAAGGAGACTACCAATACCTGCATGGGTCCTCAACTATGTTTTGGAAAAGCTCACACTGCCTCCTTTTGAGCCAGTGGCTACTGCTGATATGAGGTTTTTATCTTGGAAAACAGCTCTGCTCTTAACAATTACTTCTGCAAGACGAGTTTCAGAGCTACAGGCGCTCATGGCTCTGGAATCTTTCATAATTTTTCATCCAGACAGGGTCTCCCTGAGGACAAATCCAACATTTATGCCTAAAGTAGTGTCCAGTGTGGCTCTTAACTAAGCCATCCATCTGCCAACCTTTTACCCAAATCCACAGAACAAGGGGGAGAGAATTCTGTGTTCTTTGGATGTACACAGACAGCCTAGATTCTACTTGGACAGAACCAAAGCTTTCAGGAAGACAGAGCAATTACTAGTGACATATGCTGCAGGATCACAAGGAAAGCCTATCTCAAAACAGACTATTTCTAAGTGGTTAGGCCTCTGTATTCGTTTCTGCTACTTACAGTATGGCAAGCCAGTGCCTAAGGGCATTAGGCCTCATTCCACCAGAGCTGCAGCCACCTCAGCAGCCTTTTTCAGGGGAGTACCAACCAGAGACATTTTAGAAGCGGCTACTTGGAGTTCAGTGCACACCTTTACAAAGCATTATCATCTGCCACTCTACTCTAAATCCAGGGCAGGCTTTGCCACTGCAGTTCTGCAGGGCCTCATAGCCGCTCCTACTGTTGTCTAGTTCCAGCCTCCCAACCATAGCTTTGGGGCTGTACCCAAATGTAATGACTGCAGCAGTGAAACACGAAGAACATAGTACAGTTGTGTACAGTTACCATAAATGTAGATGTTCAAGTGTATTCACTGTTGCAGTCCAGGTTACCCACCTTATCTTTCTTTCTCTGATTTATACTACCTATGTGGTGTATTTGCTTATAGATGAAGATAAAATTTATATTGGTGTATTTCTGAATATATATATAAAGTTTGGCTACCCTTTTTGGGGGGCACCTGATATCTGGGGCAAGAAAAACTGAAGAAAATGGCGTTGGCTGTTTCTTTTTTACCCCTGACGACCTGACGTCAGGGAAGCGGTGACAGCAGCCGACGCAGGACCCAAGACTTTGGAATTCAGGCCAGCTGAGGGCAACCCGCCAGCAGGATTACCCAAATGTAATGACTGCAACAGTGAATACACTCGAGCATCTACATTTATGGTAAGTGTACACAACTGTACTTTTTAGCCAGTCCAGATTATAACAAAGAATTTATTGTGCAGGTGGATGCTTCAAACCATGGGCTGGGGGCTGTACTTAGCCAGGTCTCCTCAGAGGGAGAAGAGCACCCAGTGATATGTCTCAGTCTTAGGATCCAACCCAGGGAGGAATGTTATGCAGCTGTAGAAAAGGAATGTCTAGCTATAGTGTGGGCACTGCAGAATCTTTAGCCTTATCTGTGTGGAAGGAAATTCACTGTAGTTACAGACCACAATCCTTTAACATGTCTACATTGAGCCAGCCAACAAAATGCCAAGTTACTAAGGTGGAGCCTAGGGTTGCAAGCATATGATATGACAGTGCAGCACTGCAGTGGGGTTAGCAATGCCAATGCAGATAGGCTCTAAAGTCAGGGAATTAGGGTAAGGGATTTCCAGATAGGCTCAATCCTCTCAAGCAGAGTTTCTCAAGGGTCACTTGAAAAACTAGCTTGAGAGTTTCTCAAGGGTCACTTGAAAAACTAGCTTGAGTTTTCGGGGGGGGGGTGTCACACTGCCAGCCCAGCTATCTGGAATCTTGTAAATAATTCTATATCATTTGTGAATATTGTTATAGGTATACACTGAACAGCGTTTGTACAGTGCTGAGCTTCAAAAATGTAACCACAGCATGCCCTGCTTGCTTAGGACAGAAATGTATAAAAACTATTGTAATTGCATGACTGTATATATTTTTAACAGTAGAAACTAGAACATACAGAGTTAACTTGCAAAACTCCAAGAAAATAAGTTGAAATTAAATTGTTTTACAATTGCGCTATAAAAATTATCTCTCAGTTTCAGTGTAGCAGACACAATGTCTAGAGCTAGAAGTTTTTTGTATTGTCTTGAAAGATAAGTAATTGCTAGGCTTGAGTTATGGAAGTGTTGTATTACTTTATGACTTCTTAGCAACTGTAACGATCTGAGAGATATGTATTTTCCACAAGGAGAAGTCAAATGCTACAAAAGGGGTTTAGCTTGGGAACTAAAGTCAGGTGACAAAAAGTAATGTCATCTAAGCTAACCCAGCAGTAACATTTTATATTAGTTTAAGAACTCTCTGAGAGAGAGAGAGAGAGAGAGACTGGGCATTTTGTATTTTGTCTTGGACCTAGCAAGAACATCCACTCATCATCACCACCTTCTGCACTTGTCTTGCTGGAAGTAAGTTTCTAGGGCTTAGTAACTCTTTTAGATATAGATAGGAATATAGTAAAGATTAGTTTAAATGTTTTCTGTATTTATCTGAGACTGTCCTGCAGTGTTGTTTTAAATATTTCCTATGATTTGGAGCTCTGACGTTACTGGGTTGATTTACTGAGTATTGTCTTGATGTTCATCGTGTTACCCTGCTGCGGTAATCACACTTGGGTTATCCTGTCGTCAGGCAGCCCCACAGTCGGCCGGAATTCCAAAGTCTTTGTCCGGCGTCGGTTGCTGTTGCTTATTCCCTGACGTCAGTGTGCCAGGGGTATAAATAATGCATCCAACGCCATTTTCTTCAGTCTTTTTTGCCGCGCGGTGCCCGAAGCAGAAGCAGTTCGCAAGTGCCGGTCGGCCGACTCCTGATATTTTCGAGTTCGAATTTCAGATCCGAAGTCTTCTATAAAGCTAAGTACCCCGTTGGGGAAACTTTTCTTGCCTCAGACCGGTGTCAGAAAAAGTTAACAATTATATTTCTTGTGGGAAGCAAATACCTCATAAGAATTTTCATTCTTACTGTATACCTTGCCTAGGCCCAGACCACGACGTCACTGGTTGTCGTTTTTGTGCTAGGTTTAATAAGTGTACTATTAAAAGGTGCTTAGATTTCGCACAACACTACTTTGGTAGAAAATTTAACTATACAATGCCGTTGGAGCAACTGACTACCGGCGTGCACAGAAAACGCAAGGATAAGGACAGGCAGCCTAGACCCAAGCCAGATTCCGAGGCCTCGGCTGGACAGGTCTCCGGTTCACCGGTCTTCAGTGAGGCTCCGACGCAGCCCCTGACTACTGCAGATTTGGAACCCGAGACCGCTTCAGAGCCTTTGGCGGAGAGTACTAGGCCGACGCAGCCATTTTGTTTAGCCTCTACCGACACTACAGAAAAAGATGTCGGTGCTGCAGAAACACCTTCGGTTTCTGACGGCGTCTTCAGACTGACGACGCTCACCATAAAAACGTATACTAAGTCTAAGACTTCTATTAAGCCAAAAAAGACTGCACTTCAGTCCCCAGTTCAAGGCCACATGCCTAAGAAGCAGATGCTTAAAATGGCTGAAGATTTGATCTCTTTAATCAGGGGTTCCCAACCCCCACCCGACAAAAGGCCTAGACAAGAGGAAGATTATGCCTCCTCTGAACAAGTGTCTATTTCCTCAGGCTCCTCAGAGGACCAAGATTACTCCTTTTCCCCTTATGAGGATTCTGATGCTGAGGATTCCATTCCCTCAGCTTCTCCTGAAGACTACTCCTTTGGGAAAACTTTACACACTATGAGGGAACATGTTCATTGGGAAGGTCAGGACTACTCTGACTCAAAGAAAAGGCTCAGAGAGTTTCTTTTACTCCCCCAGCACAGACCACTTGCCATCCCCCCAGTTTTAGACATTGTGGATGACGTTTACTTAGAATCTAGTTTGAACCCAGATTCTCTGCCTCCTGCTCCAGCCAAACCAGACAGATACTACAGAGTGCCTGACTCCCACAAATTCCTTTATAAAAGCCCTGTTGCTGATCCAGAGACCATCTCTCAGGGTCCCAAAGGGGCTAAGGCTTCTATGGCAAAAAATCCTGTACTCTCTGAAAGGGACTCCAGAGCACTTGACAGGTGGGGGAAAAAGGTTTACACCTCTGCCACTCTAGCTATGAGAGCATTAAATTGCCAATTTCACATGCTAAAATATCAACAATTTCTAATGTCCCAGTTAAAACAAAAAATGAACACACTCCCTCAACAGTCTGAATTGAAAGAAATGCTGGCTCTGTTGCATGCAATTGAACAGGTGGGCAAACATACTTTACAATGTGGATCTGATTCTTTAGAGGCTTCCTGCAGAGCAGTTGTCACTGGGTCTGTTATACGTAGGCATGCTTGGTTAAAAAAGCAAGCTCTGCCTGATCATGTTAAGGCAAAGCTTCTAGATGCTCCCTTACAGCAGGATGTTCTATTTGGAGTTAAAGCAGAAGTCTTAAAGAAAATGGAGGATAAGGCAAAATCTATGCAGACAGTCAAAGATTTTCTACAGGTACAGCCCCCTCGCTTCAGCAGAAATTGGCCAACAAAAAATTGGTCCTTTCCAGCTACTGACAGACCACAGAGGGGTAAATACAGACGTCCAAGAGGCAGAGGACAACCACAAACCCAATACAAACCTCGACAATGGGGCACTGCAACACAGAAGGGAGGAGAAGACAGGCCCCAAACTGCTAGAAGGCAAACTCAATGACTTACAACTCATCCGGCCAAGCAACACTCTCTTGGCAGCTCCCTTGGGAGGAAAACTCACACTCTTTACAGACAACTGGCACATTGTCACAAAGAACAAATGGGTCCTAGACATAATTTCAAGAGGATACAGATTCTATTTCCACACCTTGCCAATGAAAAGAGGAATGCCAAAGTTGCCACAAAATCAGTGGGCAGAGGCACAAAAACAAATTACAACTCTCATAGACATGAGAGCCATTCAGCTGGTACCTGCACAGGAGCAAGGCCAAGGATTTTACTCAAGACTCTTTCTAGTCCCCAGAAAGGACAATGCCTGGAGACCAATTCTGGACCTTTCAATTCTAAACACCTTCTTACAAGTACCCAAATTCAAGATGCTAACACTACAGCAGCTTCTTCCCATGCTGGGCAAGAAAGCATGGCTAGTAGCGTTGGACCTCACGGAGGCATACCTGCATGTTCCTATCAGACAAAGTTGCAGAAGATACCTCCGTTTCATTCCAGGTTCAACCCGTTACGAATTCTCTGCACTGCCCTTTCGCTTATCCACTGCACCCAGGGTCTTCACAAAATGCCTGGCACCAGTAATTGCATACTGCAGACTAAGAGGAATTCAAATATACCCATACCTCGACGACTGCCTCATCCAAGCAGAAAGCAAGGACATCCTCTTACAACATCTGGCTTTTGTAAAACATCTTCTAAGTTGCCTAGGGTACACAGTGAACGAAAAGAAATCAAATCTAGTACCCTCACAAAATATGACATTCCTGGGTGCCAGCTTGAATACAACGGCCCAGAAGGCTTATCTGACACAAGACAAACAACTACAACTGACTCAATATTTCAAAACAATGGCAACAAAGACCCAGCTTCCTGCAAGAAAAATTCTGCAGGCCTTGGGCTTCATGGCATTTTGCATTCTACTAATACCATTTGCAAAACTGCATATGAGGAAATTACAGTGGTACCTAAAAAGCATATGGTCTCAACACAGCCACAGCTTGGACACAATGATATCTCTCATTCCCTGCCTACAACAGGAGTTTCTATGGTGGTCACAGGTATGTCACCTCAACAAGAGTCAGCCTTTCACCTTGCCCCCAGCCAGGCAAACTATGACAACAGATGCATCGGAGTACGCCTGGGGGGCACATATGGCAGGACAGTGCATTCAAGGCATATGGACTGCAGATCAAAGGAATCTGCACATCAATCAAAAAGAGATGCTAGCTGTACAGAATGCTCTGACAGCTTTCAAAAACTTATTACATCCAGGACAACTTGCAGTAAGGACGGACATCACCACAGTAATGTGGTACATAAACAAACAAGGGGGTACACACTCCTACCCTCTATGCAGGCAAGCAATGACCTTGTGTAACACAGCACTGGCTTACCAAGTTCAGTTACAAGCTCAATTCCTGCCAGGAAAAAAGAACACATTGGCAGACGACCTCAGCAGAAACATCATGGATCCCCACTAGTGGAAACTGGGTCCACAAGTATTTACAATGATTACTCAGAAATGGGGCCTTCCAGACATAGACATGTTTGCCAGCCCCCAAAACTACCAGCTGACAAAATTTTGTACAAGGACACTTCACCATCAAGCTTGGAAAGTGGACGCACTCTCATTCAGTTGGAAAAACCTGACAGCATATGCCTTCCCTCCATTGCCTCTCCTCACAAAGGTGCTTCTGAAAGTCAGAAAGGAGAGACCACGACTGATACTCATAGCACCAGACTGGCCACACCAGCACTGGTATCCACTATTAAGGAATATGGCCCAGGGCCCTCCTTGGATTTTACCACAAATTGCCCATTTGCTCACACAGCAAAACAATCAGATTCTACACAGCCAACTCAAAACCTTAAATCTGGCTGCATGGCAAATCACCTAACCATCCAGCCAGCTACTCTTTCCCAAGCTGTTATGGATGTTATTCGGGAAGCTAGGAGGCCCAGCACCAGAAAGGCCTACTCGGACAAATGGAAAAGGGTTTGCGCCTGGAACCAAGCTAAAGGCCAAAATACACTTCAGCCTCACATGCCTCAGATTCTACAGTATTTAACAGAGATGTTGCACAAAGGACTTTCTTTTTCTTCCATTAAAATCCACGCATCAGCTATTTCAGCTCATTACAACACGGATCCACCCTTATTTTCACATCCACTTCTAAGGCCGTTCCAGAGGGGCAAAAAACATTAGGCCTCCCGGGAGAGCACCTACGCCAACATAGGACCTCACTTTTGTTCTGGGAAAACTTACGCTACCTACCTTTGAACCAGCTTTCTCTGCAGAGCTACAGTTTATATCATGGAAGACTGCTCTTCTGCTAGCAATAACTTCAGCCAGAAGAGTCTCAGAGCTGCAGGCACTAATGGCAGTGGAACCTTTCCTCATTTTCCATCAAGACAGAGTCTCTCTACGAACTAATCCTTCCTTCATGCCTAAGGTGGTTTCCAGTGTGGCTTTAAATCAAACCATTCACTTACCCACCTTCTTTCCAAATCCACAGAACAAAGGAGAAAGACTTCTGCATTCCTTGGACATTCACAGACAACTTCGTTACTACTTAGATAAAACTAAGGTTTTCAGAAAATCTGACCAGCTCTTTGTATCCTATGCTACAGCTGCACAGGGGAAGGCCATATCAAAACAAACCATTTCCAAATGGATAGGACATTGCATTCGTTTTTGCTACACCCATCATGGAAAACCAGTTACTGCTACCATTAGGCCCCATTCTATCAGGGCAACAGCTACATCTACAGTAGGGGGGTTCCAACCAAAGAGATTTTGGAAGCTGCAACTTGGAGTTCAGTACACACCTTTACCAAACGCTATCACTTACCACTTTACTCTAAGACTAGGGCTGGCTTCGCGACTGCAGTTCTGCAGGGCCTTATAGCCTCCTCTAATTCTCTATGATTCCACCACCCATCCTTAGCTTTGGGATTCTACCCAAGTGTGATGACTGCAGCAGGGTAACACGATGAACATAGTACAGTTTTGTACCTACCATAAATGTAGATGTTCGAGTGTTCACCCTGCTGCAGTCCAGATAACCCTCCCTCCTTCCCCTCTGATCTAACTGGCTAAATCTCTGCAATTCCTTCCTGATGTATTTGCTTACAGCTGAAGGGATTTTGTGTTAGTGCAAAAATTTCTTAATTGGTTCTATTTACTGACCACCTTTTTGGGGGCACCTGACATCCGGGGCAAGAAAAACTGAAGAAAATGGCGTTGGATGCATTATTTATACCCCTGGCGCACTGACGTCAGGGAAGAAGCGACAGCAACCAATGCCAGACCAAGACTTTCGAATTTCGTCCGACTGCGGGACCGCCTGACGACAGGATAACCCAAGTGTGATGACAGCAGCAGGGTGAACACTCGAACATCTACATTTATGGTAGGTACAAAACTGTACTTTCTTTTATTATTTAGTATTAAATATATTTAAACCTATCTTTGTGGCTGATATTTCTGAGACCTATTTAACCTCTTAGATTACTTCCATATGTATTTGGTGACACTGTACAGGCCACTCCTAAATAGCCTTGCTCTTGGTCAGACTACCATTTGGATTAATAGTAACATTACACAGTAGGATTGGACACCCATTGTTAAGGGCCTTAAGTAGCTGATAAGTAGTGGCTGGTGGCAGCTGGAACTAACTTATAGTCTGGGCAGAAGGGGGCATAGCTAGTAAACCTATGCCAGCCTTTCCCAGGTGAGTGTTTGTATTTGCGGATAAATCAAGTCTCAGAGTTTGTATTTGTCAGCTTACTTGGACAGGGACATGAAGCACTGGTTGGACAGAGAGGGTGCTAGAGGTTTTGGCTTGGCCACTCAGCTGAGATCTCAACACTATAGCTGTGCCAGTGGGGAGTCTTATTGGGGATCTGGAGAAAGAGGGAGAAACCAGCCCCAGACGGACTGTGATCTCTGTGTGCTCGTAAGGGAAATTGCACTTTACTGTGTGTGTACTTGTAATTCTGCCATTGTGCACATCCCCCACTGTTGCCAGTGGTGAGGATTGAGGCTTCTTGATTACTGGGCCATTGCTGGGGCGTCACAACTACTAGTACAATTAATCTGCGATACTGACAGAAAAAAATGAACATGAATTAATATGTATTTTCTGAATTAAAATAAGTCTATAAATCTAATTATTGTCATTATTAAGTGTAAAAAGTTACCACTTTTAGGAGGGATTAAGAGGGACAGTTGAGAAGAATGTAAAACAGCACACACTTAGAAATGCAGACTACTTGCCCTTTGTAAAAGTGTAACCATGAAAAGAAAACAATGTCAGCACTGCCCTTTGCAGATTTTTCCGGACAGTATACTGAAATAGTCTTTGAGGTTAATACCTTCCTTACCTCTGCAGCGGTGTTGTTGAACTGGCTGCTGGCAAAAAATAATTCTATGGACTTCACACAAGGAGTGAATGCAAAAGCAGTTTTTTTGGTAACTTGGGTGTTAGTGAGCGCTGGTGTGTCACCCAAAATGTTGTTCTTCTTTCAGGTTTCTGTCTACATTTTCCCCTTAGTTTGAATGTTGTAGTTGGTGGCTTACCTCAGTTTTTCCTTCCTGTCCCCTTTCTAGAACTGTGTTTAGTGCAAAAGACCCTTTAGATACACATGCGTATCTTATTGACTTTATAGCTTCTCGTGTGTGTGTTTTAGCACTGTAGTATTTTTTGGGCAAGAGTTGCCCTTGGTTCATAGGTTGGTACTAGGCTCTCGGCCCTAGGGTCTATACAAGTCTAGCCATAACAATTCCCTGGCTGTTTCTTCCCACAATATTTACTTCCCTGGAACCCTGTCTGATGATCATGACTGACGTGATCCCCGGGGTGAATTTCCTATCTCCCATCCTGTCTTCAAAGTTCCTTTTGAAGAAGGCCAAAGAGGCACTCTGCTTGACATGTGTGGGCAGTCTATTCCAGAGTCTGGGGCATCTCTGGGTTAGGAACGTATCCCTTCAGCATGTTTTGTTCATTGTGATGACAAGGTTTAGTTGGTTTCTGTTCTTGTAGGGAATCTCTTCAAAGAATGACTGAAAAGGGCTTTACTCTTCTTTTAGACCTTGTGGATGTTCAGACTGGTGGTCCAAGCTTATTCTCTGCCACCATGGTAGAACAGGCCCTGTCTCTACTCAGCCCAAGAAATCCATTGAAAGTCCTTTGTGAAAACATAAGAGGATGAAGACTGAAGATAAGAATAAGGACAAAAAAGTGGAAGGTATGGAGGAGTCCCAGAAAAGGTCTTCTAGAGCCTATGTGAGTTGCTGACTCAGCTCCAGTGGTTTTGCAACATGCTGACCTGACTGCTGCTGCTTCAACTCCAGGCTTGGATTAAGTTCGGATCCAGTCTCTGACAATCACGTGCAACTTGGACCTTACCTTTTCCCTGGAACTGTCCCAGTCATATATCAAATCCCTCCTCTTGTAAGGCAAATTCATTGTAATTGAACGCCACCCATGCTAGCATCTTCTTTTAGATCAGTGCAGTCTTCCAGGAGCTTCACAGAAGTAGTTATAGATAGTATGATGAGGAACTTCCTTAAGAACCAGATTTAGTTAGGAGATCTTCCTGCTCCCCCTGTTCTAGAGATGATGAGACCTTTTTCTTTTAACTCCTCTTTTGGTATCTCCTTCCCTGACCTACCCATCGGAGGAGTAGGTTGTTCATAGGTTCATAAGTAAGTGCTAGGCTTGCCCTTGTGGGCCATTTTAAGCCTAGCCAGTTTCCCTTTTTTGTGCATGAATTAGCCTATCCCATTTGGTTATAGATTTGCCTTACCCATCTCCTGGTTGATTATATATTATCCCTAATGAGAATAACTAGGATCATACAATTTGAGGGGAACCATGCATGCGATAAAGAATTTAGGAGCTGCCTATTTTCTGTTTCCCATCCATAGATCCAAGTTGCACTTGAATATGGACAACGATGAACTTTGTTTAATGTGGATGGGGAGTCTGTTCCAGACCAGTGGTATCTTCTGTGAGATATACCTGTCTCTCCAAACCACTCTATTGATATTGCAGAAGAGGTTTAAATTCCTAGACCAAGTATTTCTGATGTTCAGGCTTTCCAAGTGGCTGGAGACAGCATAAAATGCAGCTGTGATGTAGAAGAAGTTTCCTCCATGGCAGTTGCATCAGGTTCTATGATCAGGAAGTATGCATGGTTATGTTCTCATTCGCTTCCAGAAGCTGTTAAGACATCACTTTTAGACTGCCTTTAAACTTTTTGTTTGGTCCAGATGCTGTTAGTCTTTTTCAACAATTACAGGAATAAGGAAAAAGTATGAAGGCTTTAGGCAGATCTTTACTTCTTTGCTATGATACCTAAGGAATTGCCCACAAAACCTAATTCCTTTGCTCACAGGGAATCTAGGCCTTCTCATAAGGCCAATAAAATGCTTAGGAAAAGATACCTGGTCAAACCAGAGAGGGGTTATAGATCTGGGAGGCCTCCCTACCATGACAAGTCTCCCTTACTACCCTTTGTCCCACTCTCAATCCCTCAGTCTATCAGTGTACAAATGGCTCACCTCATCCCTAAAAAACAACAGTGTCTCACCTCAGTTATAGCTTACTGCGAGACTCAGGGAATCCATATATTCCCTGTTTTGGATGATCTGTTAATGCAGGCATCTTCTCAGCAGATATTCTTTACTCATATTAACTTCACCCTGTCCCCATTTCAGGTCCTGGGATTGACAGTCAACCTAAAAAAGTCAATGAAACTAACCCAAGACCTAGTTTTTTTGGGTTGTAGGCCCAATACCAAGCCAATGCAAGCTTTGCTTTTGCCTGACAAAGTGCAAAGCCTAACCAGTTATTTCCTTTCTTTCATCTCTTCAATTCTGTACTGCAAGGGAGATCTGCATAGCACTGTGGCTCATGGTGGCAACCATCCCCATGATCCCCTTTACCAGACTCCATATAAGGAAAATCTATTGGTACCCGAAGTCCACCTAGTCCCATCATTCTCATCCTCTGGACACACGGATTCTTCTCCTGGCTTGCATAAAGATGGAAATACTGTAGTCGATATCGCAGATAAAGTTCTACCAAGGTCTATCCTTCACACCGCAGACAGAGCAACAGGAGCTGCACACAGATGCCTCCAAAGATGCATGGGGAGCATGGAAGGGTAACCAGAGGGTTCAGGGATAATAGCCACCAAATCTAAGGTCAGAACACAGCAATGTGAAGGAGATGAATGCACACATACAGGCCCTGCAAGTTTTCTACCATTCATGGAAATCCATGTCCATTATAGGTTCATAGGTGTTCACTAGGCTAATGACCACAAGGGCCTTTTTAAGCCTAGCCATGCATCCTAAATCTCTGACAAGTTATGACACCATTGATAAGTGTAAACATGGGCCTGTGAGATTAACTATTTACAGGTTACCTGTTTGCATTAGAGACATAGTTACCAAACCAGGGATATATTTCCGGTTTCCCATCCATTCCCATCCAGTTGTCCAAGCTGCACTTGAATTGGGCTAGGGAGGAACTCTGGTTCACACAGATGGGGAGCCTGTTCCATAGATGGGGTAGTCTCTGGGATACATATGTATCTCTCCAGCAGGTCCCGTTTATATCACAGCCAAGGTTTAAGTCTTTAGAATGGATAATTCTGGTACTGTTTATTTTGTTGATATGCAGGAGATCCATCAGAGTGGGGTCTGACAACGCCCTGTATGCCAGGCATAGATCTCCTCTCAAAACCCTGTAGGAAACGGAATACAGGGATAGGGCCTTGAGGTGGTCAGCACAGGTCATATTCCTTACGCCTTGTATTCTTTTAGTGAGGAACCTCTGTGGACATTCCAGTTGTTGGATATGCCTGGTTAGGTACATACCAAAGGGGGCATTGTACTCGGTGGTACTCTGATGAATGCCAAATACAGTGGAACAATAACGTCCTTGGACTTAGATGCCATACCTTTGTTTATAAGTTGTGCAACATGGAATGATTTCCTCACCACTGTAGACACGTGATGATCAAAGATTAGATTACTTATCTATGTTTGTCCCGAAGTCCTTGACTACTGGGTCATATCTAAGGGGTGTGTTGTCAATATGATAGTTACCAGGGATGGATGACTTCCCAAAGAATACTACTATTCATTTCTTGGCATCTAGTTTTAGTCCAAGGCTCTGACACCAGTTGGTTTGTGTCAGCCCCTCCTGGAGAACATTTGTGTTAGTATGAGATTCAGTGACAGCTCCTAATTTGCAATCATCTGCAAATTTAATCAGCCAGAGACCACTGACATTGGCCTTGACTTCTGAGAAGTAAATGCCAAAAAGGAGCGGTCCAAGGACTGATCCCTGTGGGACTCCACTTGTAATTGGCCTCTTTGTAGAGGTGGACTCCCCAATTCTAACTTCCTTGTCCTGTCTGTGAGCCGGTTGGCTATCCACCTGGTGACATACGGGTTTGTGCTTAACCTCTTGAGTGTGTCAACAATGCCTGAGTGGGGTATTGTATCAAATGCCTTGGCCAGGTCAAAGTAGGCAGTGGGAACGATTTTGCTCTCAGCCATTGCTTTGGTGACCTTCTCAAAGAAGTCCACCAGGATGAATAGGCATGATCTGCCCTTGACGAAGCCAAACTGGGTTGGGTCTAGTGTCTGGAGGTTTACTGCATCTCTGTTGACCATCTCCATGATAATTCTTTCCATGGCGTTACATACAAGACTAGAGAGACTTATGGGTCTGTAGTTTTCAGGGTCTGTAGATGGCCCACATTTGTGCAGAAGATGACAAGCCTGTGTGGAGACTACAGTTAAATAGATCAGAAGCTCTGATCAACAACACCTAGAAATCTACAAATCTAAAAAGTCAGCTCCTCTATTGCCTCCCAATGGGCCAAACTCCCATTACCCCTTTGGGTTATCTCTAATGTTTATGAATTTAAGAAAACACTTAAATTACACCTTCATAGTTCCTGGTCTTGTCTCTGTAATCATCCAACATGAACCCCTCCCCTTACTAGGACTCCTCCTTTCTCCTCCTTTCCTTTTCTACACTCCAGCTTAGTCTTTGTTCCTTCTTTTTTTTCTCTTCCCTGATCTTTCCTTCTTCTAGTATTTTTTCTTACTCTTACTTGTTTTTTACATTTTTCCTGTAATTTCTTCATCTTCTTCTTCTTACCTTGTCTTTTATTGTAAATATTTGACGTGACCTGTAACATTCTATGTTTACTGTTATATTCTTGTAAATACTTTTTTATTTCTACTGTTAAATATTTTTAATTCTATTTGGAGATTTTCTCCCCGGGCCTCCACTGAAAATGGGCTATGCCCAGTTGGACACCCTGGTTAACAAATGTCAAATAAATAAATAGTAATTCCAGAGGCCCCGAAAGGTCATGTTTCATGCTATTTAGAAGGCATCCTGGGATATTGTCTGGGCCCATTGATGCAGTGTTTTTGGTCTTAGAGAGAGCATTAAGGACCTGTACCCTAGTGATAGTAGGGGGAGTTGTATTTGATGATAGATGATGAGAGAGGAGTAAAGTTGGAACTGAAATTATCAGCCAGGAGATTTGCTATATCTTCTGGCTCAGTATAGGTGGCTCCATTTACAATGAGCTCTTCACATAATTGTGGATTGCCTTTGAGGTTGCGGACATAGCTAAAGAATGCTTTGTAGTTGTCCTTGGCCTGGGAGGCCGAACATACCTCAAATTTGGCTTTGGCAGACTTTGTCCTCTGAGCTGTTTGTTTAGTGTGATGATAGTGCTTATATCCTGCTTGGGTGCTGCACCTCCTAATTTTTGCCATGATTTTCTTCCTCCTGTTATACATGTGATTGGTTTTGTGATTCCACCAGGGTGATTTGTTCTTTGAGTTAGTTCTGTACTTCTTCCTAGTGGGTACACCTGCCTCTTTGCAACTATTAACATGCTTGTACAGGGTTTCTGTGAACAGTTCTGCATACGCAGAAGTGTTCTCAGGCTTTATAGGGGTTTGAAATTTTGCCAGGTTCTCACTTAATAGCAGGAGGTTAGCCTTAGAATAGTTCCTGAATATTCCCTGTTTAGCTGGGGGTCCAGGTTTTATTTTTACTTCAAAGGAGACCATTTTGTGGTCTGACCTTACCAGGGAAGGCATTACAGTAGGGAGTGTGCAGCACTCCCACATTACTGAGGGACCAGATCTAGTATGGTTACATGCCTGGCATGTGTATTGACTATCTGGTCCAGGGAGTTTGTGTTTACAAAGTCCAGGAATCTCTGTGCATGTACATTTGATGTCTTATAGGATTCACAGTTAATAGTGACGTAATTAAAGTCACTTATGAATATGGTATTGGGTTGGATGGTTAGTGTTTCTACTAAGTTTAAATACATGGTATGGGTTTCCTGGGTCATAGAGGGGGAACCTATAGCTTGCAAGGAAGTAATTTTGGATTTTACTTATGGTGATTTGAACATGGAGCCACTCAAGTGCATTGTCCTGTTTGACCAGCCTTGAAGTATATTTATTTTTGATGTAAATAGAGACGCCTCCACCTTTAGTCCCTACCTGTGAAATAGCTGGTCTAAATATGTGGAAGGTATTATAACCTTGCACTGTTGGTGTGCTGTCTGTGGCTTTAAACCCACATCTCAGAAACCACACAGACATCAGCATTCTTTTGGGTAAAGAGAGCTTCCAGGAAATGGAGGTTTTTGTTTAGACTCCTAGCACTGAGCAGTAATACCTTTAGATTTTCTTGGTTTTGATTTGCTATGTCGGAAGTACTTTCAGTTTGGCATTGCCTAAAAAAGGCACTAAGGGGGAAGACAATGTTTCAGCTAATATTCAAAAGCCTAGAGGGGAGAGGTGCAGACCATCCCTGGCAATGCAGCGTGGTCTGTTGACCTTCTCCTTCCATGCTGACAAATATTGCATCCCCTTAGAATGACACCAGAAACTAAGCCAATTATTAAAGTCAAAAATGTTAGAGCAGCTTAATTAAATTTGTAATCCGATTGGTCGTAGGAGTGAATAATATCCAGCTATTTTTTTAATTTTTGTGTTCTGATTTTTTTGGAAAATTGGTATTTTGTTCTGATATTTTATTAGTGGTTGGCTTTCGCTGAAGTGTTTGTTTTATATAGTCAGCAGGGCATGTCATGGATTCCCTCGATGAACTACTGTCTATATTCTCTCCAGCTCGGAGAGATGAAATAAAAAAACTGCAGTCGGAGATGGCTATTGTCAAAGGTGAACTTTCGCGGCTAATTGAATTGATTAGCCAGCCAATGTTAAGCAAGGAAGGGCAGCAGCAAATTGGTGTGATGTCATCTCGTACGCTAAGCGGAAGTACAGCCTCAGCATCTATTCCTAACGGCCAAGGTAATGGCGGTGTTTGTGAGATCGGGACCCTCTTATGGATCTGTTGCAGGGGTTCCTAGGGGCTCCCGCTCTATGACTGATGATATACAAGTGGAAGGCAACAGACCGGAGGCCAACTATACAATTTTAGGGGCAAAACCAAAGCGTACTGTGCCTAAAAAACTTATTCAGTGACCGGGCATCCACCTACAAAAGGTACTGTTAATTCGTAAGCTGGTAATTGTACTAATGTACAGAATACTGTTGTAAACCAACATGAGCTGGACACTTTTTTCAAAACTCATTTTGACTTTGATTTTAATAGGATTAACGCGATGGGCTCTGAGTGTGCAGGGGAACCTCGCGAATCCAGTAAAACTTTGAAAGATATTATATTTGACTTTGGAAAAAAGATGGGTGTCATTAAAGGTTTGCAATTAGATAACATGTATTTAAAGAGATGTTTGGAACTCAAAATTGTACCCAAGGGATTGCATTTTTTTAAACAGCCCATGGGGATGGATTTAAATGAAACTAACAAACAGGAATGTACCCAATTGTTTGATAGCTTTGGATTCAGTTTCATGGAATTCATTATTAGATGTAATGACAATAAATTGAGTAGGATTATGACTGAAATTGAACATTTAAATGAGATTATATTGAAGGATTTATTATTTAGTGAATGGGAGAGTTTGTATAATATGCAATTTGAAAGGGTTGAAAGGAATAGTATCAAGCAGTTTGATAGAAAGTGTCAAAAAATGAAAAGGGATATGGAACAATATGAGAAAAAGCAGGTTTATAAGTGGAACAAGCAAAAGGATACAGGTGGCCAGTATCCTACCAATGAGGGAACTCGTAATAGTTTAGAAGGGTCCCATGACTATAATAGAAATAATAGATGGAGAAACAATACAAATAGGCATTTTTAGGAGGGAAGAATCTTGGATGGCAGGGCAAAGACAGAGAAGAAGTACAGGGGAAACAAAATATTGGGGGAACCCACCATACAACAGGGAGTGGTACAATACGAACAAAAAGAATTGGATAAGGAACCAATGATAATCCAACACAATGAGGTAAAATTCAGCTTAGGAGATTTTAGTATATTCATTTACACACAATTTAAGTTAGAAAAGGAACACTTCTCTTTATTTTCTCGTGGAATTAAATATGTCCCAAATAGAAAATTCAATATAGTAGACCATATAGTTGAATTTAAGGTGCATTTACAGAAACTTAATTTAGCCATATTTTTTCAAGGACAAAATGAAGGCTTTACAAACAGGGAATTTAAGAAGAGAAGTGTTTTCACTCCACCTATGAACAATACATTAGCAACCTATGAGAAGGTAGTCACTGTGGAGTTGTACAAATATCATGGCAAATGTAGAAAAAAAAGGATGGAATACAATTTAAGTAAGGGTGAATACAAGGTTATGAACGAGTTACGGAGTGAGTGTAATGTACATGTAATGAAACCTGATAAAGGTGGCGGGGTGATTCTATATGATTCTTTTGATTATGCTAACAAAATCCACGCAATATTACTCAGTTCAGGGAATTATGAAGTTTCTTCACTTAATGAAGTAAATTTAGGTTATCGTAGAATTGACTTATTTTTGGAAGCATTCCTATTAGATAATAAAATTGATTTTGATAAGTATAATTATTTAAAAGTACAATTCCCTATCTTGGCCACTATTGTGGGTATACCCAAGATACACAAAGACTTATATGAACCGGCTTTTCGCCCCATAATATCAGGTAGTAAATCTAAGACTTTTCCGTATCGTACAGTTATAGATGCTTGGTTGAAACCAGCACATAAGAAGGTACCCCATATCATTATTGATTCTTGGGATTTTTTAGGTCGACTCACACCAGAATTATGGAAAGATGATTTAACATTTGTAACTATTGATGTAGTTGATCTCTTTTTGTGTATACCCAAGGAGGATGGTATGAGTAGATTTAGTAATAGTATCCAAAAACATGCACAGTTAGCTTGTGAGAAGGTTTCTTTGATTTTAGAATTTATGGATATTGTTTTAATCTATAATTATATCTTCTTTGAAGGAGAATACTACAGACAAACTAGCGGGGTTGCTATGGGGGCCGCGTGGCAAACCTAGTGTTGTTAGATTGGGAGGAGGAATATGTATTTAAAAGTGCTTTGTTCAGACATATAAGCTGTTACGTTATGTATTTGGATGACCTTTTTCTTTTGTGGAATGGCTCTAATGAGGAGTTGGACACATTCATTAAAGAACTCAATAGGTCTAGTGAATGTTTGAGATTCACATAACAACTTCAATAAGATGGGAGTATCTCCTATCTGGACACATTTATTTCCACTACATCTAGTGGTTTTAAGTCTAAAATTTACAGGAAAGATACATTTAGCAATTCCTATCTTGAATTCTCCAGTTGTCATCCATTCAGCCAGAAACGCAGCATTATTAAAGGACAATGTATTAGAGCAGCACGAATGACCTCCGACTATTATGAGATGGTCAAGGAACTGGAAAATATAGGAGAAATGTTTAGAAAGTGGGGATACCTTGAAATTCTTATAGATGATACAATAAACTATGTTAAGCAGGAATTGAGCAAAAATATAAACCCCTATTAAGCAAAAACTACAAGAAAGGATATAACAAAGTTCAGTAGGGCTTGCATTATACCGTATAGTTCCCATGCTAAGGAAATACAAAAAATTTTAGGGAAAAACTGGAATATTTTGAGAACTGATGAGAACATGTGTGGAAAATTAGGTGAATATCCCCAATTTATTTTTAAAACTGGTTATAATTTAAAAGGCATGTTTGATTCATATTCCAAGAGTAGTAGAAACAAAGGTGAAGGAGGTACTCAGAAGTGTGGACAATGTAACCAATGTTTTGCTGTGATGGAGGATAGTACTTGAATATTAGGTGAAATTGTCACACACAACATGTGATATATTTAGCCAAGTGTGTAAAATGCCCATGTTTTTACGTGCTTAAAACCGATAGATGTCTTAGGAATAGAATATATGATCACTATTATTGTATTGGGAAGAAAGAAGGAAGCCCCAACTGATGTGTTCAAATTTGCCATTCTCGAACAGGTAAAAGTTAACCCAAGGGGAGGGAATATTAGGAAAAAATTGGGGGAGAGAGAGATCAATGGCAGATTTTATTGAACGCAACAGTGGATCCAGGGATTAATGATAGTATTTCTATCAAGCCTTGTTTTAGAATCTAAAATTTAAATTGTAGCTTTTGCTTGGTCATGAATGTCCCATTATTCTATTTTTAATAACAATTTTAATATTATTTGTTCTATGAGTCAGCAAATGCATGATTATTTATAGTATAGTGTAATATTTATCGTTAGTGTATTTATAGCTTTTGTTTTTTTTTAATTTGCACTGGGCACTTTAAAATGTTAGAATAGCTTAATTAAATTTGTAATCCAATTGGTCGTAAGAGTGAATAAAACCCAGCTATTTTTTTAATTTTTGTGTTCTGATGAAGTCTGCTAATGTTAGATGAAAGTGCTTAACCAAGTTGTATGGGAAATAGTGTTTTAAAGCAATACCAACACGTGTATTAATTTTGGAATTGTGACACTAGTATCAGCGAAAATTAGTGTGTTGTTCTGATATTTTATTAGTGTGTGGCTTTCGGTGAAGTGTGTGTTTTATATAATTATTAGTCAGTCATCTTTTGTTCATATTGTGGCATTATCCTTGGAGAATGTAAAATGCTGCTCAGTGCTAGGCTCATACCTGCCTGAGACACGTATTCTGAGAGCTCTACGATGTCTCTGTTCATATAGTCCAGGGAGGTACGTCTCAGGTCATTTACTCCCACATGGACTATGACTGAGTCATATTGGTAATTGTGGTCCAGTGACCTTGGTGCATGCGTAATGTGGCAGATCCTAGCCCTTGATAAGCAACTGACCATAACTTTTTCCTTACTCAGCCTAGTGAGAGGGACATCAGTGTGTCTCATGATGGAGTCTCCAATTACTAGAATGTTGGATTGTGTGGTGACTTGCCTTATGGGCTTAGAGGTAGAAGCTCCATGAGATGTAGCTCTATGTGTTGATGTGGGTGTTGTTTTGAAAAAGTGCGTTTGGGGCTGCTGAGGGAATTTCTTATGTGTACTTTGACTAGCAGGTCTTTGTGGTTTAAGAAGGTTACATGTAAGTGCCTCAGTATATGTGGGCCTATATGTCTGCTTTGAATTGTGCGTGATAGGTGCAGCATGTGTACTACTGACAGCCTTATTGACATTAGGAGTACTTTTATGTGAGAGCTTTGCCTCCAGTGATGTTTGTGTAAATACATCTCTCACATACCATATCAGTTTGTTTGAGAATTAACTGGTTCTCAATAAACATGAGGCAGTTTCTACATTGCCTCAGGTTGCCCATACCCACCAAGCTGGTAACAGAGACAGTAGGAAAGTTCATACCCATGGCAACAAACCCTTTTTTTACTGATTAGACTGTTGGTGTGAGAGTATCAATCACTGTCAGGAGTATCCGGTTTGCAACTATGTGGACAGTGCTTGTCACTACAGTCTAGTTGACCTGTGTGCAGATAGATATTGGAGAAATTTCAGTTGTGCTTTTGCAGAAAAAATGTCACTCAAGGTGTCTTAGTCTGTACAGATCACTGCCAGACACTTGAGGGGAAATTAATACATAGACCCTGAACATTTAAGAATGAAGTGTTTAAGCAGTTATTCTAAAGTTAGAAACAAATCAAGCAGTACTTACTTAAAACAAAGAATTAGCTTGTCAAGAATGTTGAAAAGAGGGGAGTCGCATGGATGGCTACTGCCTGGCTACTACTGATGCTGGTCTCACCACAGCTTCACTCTGTTGGGATACAATACTCCTTTGCTTCTTCTCTCACCAGAAGCAAAATGTTAGCACCAATCCCAAGAAGAGAAGTAGGCCACGGCCTGTTTGGTGATTCCCAGTTTTGTCCCAGATGATGCAAGGGTCTGCAGGCTTGTATCCTTTTCTGGTAGATGCCTTGAGTAGCAACCAGACCAATCAGGTACATTAAGCACAGACATTCACTCTCCGACCAGAAACAGTCAGGAATCAATGCACTCTGCTCTTACTCTCACCAGATTCAGAATGTAAGCAGAGATTCCAAACTGTCACCTATAAAGCAGTTATTAGGCTTTCTGGTGATCAGCAGTCTCCAGGAAATAATGTCACTGTACTCCTTCTCTCACCAGGAGAAAACAGAAGCACTAATCCCAAGATGACTACTGAGAGGCATAATGTGGGCTCTTCAATAACTGGTGGTCTTGCAATAGATGATTAAAGGTAAGATGATAAAAAATGGTTTATCCTAAATGGTGCAGTGTGCACTAAGCAGTTAGATATGAAAGTGGGTAACTTAAGTTTTAGCGGTCTAAAAAGTTAAGTTTTAGAGGAGAGATACTATTTTTAAAAGAGTAAGATAGATTGAAAGGGGGTGGCACTTTTGTATTCTGGTACTGTGGAATATTCACAAACAACGCAGAGGTCATGTGGTACATAAGCAAATGGGGGGAATCAAATATTGCCAGCTGTGCAGACCCTCTCTTTTAGCATGGTACCAGGCCACACAGTCTCCAAGTAGTTTTCATTCCTTCACAAGGCAGTATCCTGGCAGACTTTCCAAACAAGTTATGGGAAGATCCTCATGAATGGATGCTGAGTAGGGAGACCTACCTAGACATAGTCCACAAATGGGGAGGTGTCACAGATAGACCTATTTGCCTCCATCAACAACAACAACCAACTTCCACTGATTTGAACCAGGACCTTCTGTCCTCAAGCTTGAAAAACAGACACAATGTGCTTTCCTTAAAAATAAAGGGTGTCATATGCTTTCTCTCAGGTTCCCTTTTTTCTAATGTTTTAATAAAGAACTAGAGAGAGAATGTCCAAAAATTTTTACTCATGGACAAGTCAGAATTGGTTATCCCGTCTCTTCCAATTAGTTAAAGGCCATCACCAGAAACTTCTTTCCACAGGGACTTCCTCACATAACAGAAGGGCTAAGAGCTTCATCACAGCCTGTCATCCCTCAACTGACATTATGGATGATAGATTTCTTATCCCTTTCTTATCCCTTTTAGACACCAATTTTCTGAGGACATACTTAAGGATGTTCTCCGTGTTTCACTGTTGCAGTCATTACATTTGGGTTGTCTGCTTGCAGTAGCCCTCAGTCGGCCTGATTAACAACGTCTTGGGTCCTGCGTCGGTTGCTGCCCCTTCTTCCATGACGTCAGGTCATCAGGGGTATAAAACATGCAGCCGATGCCATTACATCAGTCTTTCTTGCTGTGCGGTGCCCGAAGCAGAAGCATTTCGCAAGTGCCGGTCAGCCGACTCCTGAAATTTTTGTTTTTGAGTTTTAGAACCGAAGTCTTCAACTAAAGCTAAGTAATCCCATTGAGGAAACTTTTTCTTGCTCTTTACCGATGTCGGTAAAACTTAATAATTGCATTACTTGTGGAAAGCAAATACGTCACAAAGATTTTCATTCGTACTGTATTCCTTGCCTAGACCCTGACCACGACTTACCTTGCTGTCGGTTTTGTGCCTTATTTATTCAGCGCACTATCCGTCGTTGGTATATTTTTGCCTCTAAATATTTCGGTTCTCGGTTTAATTATCCAGAAATGTCATAGATTAATCATCCGACTACCGTGATTCAGAAAAAACACAAAGATAAAGACAGAGACAGGCCGCCTAGGTCCAAAGCTGCCGACAACGCTTCTCCTAAGCCAGTCGCCAGTTCATTGGTATTCAGTGAGGTGCTTTTGCAGCCCCTGATACTCGCTACTTCTGATTCGCAGGCCTCTACTGAGACCCATTCGGAGTCCGGTATGCCGCGAGATGCTTCAGCTGTGGAACCTGCGGATGCCTCTAACTTGGATGGGTCCGGAGTCACTGTGCAGGGTGTATTCAAGCCTACGGACTTGCATATTAAATCGACGCCTCCTTCTTCATTTAGGCCTAAATCTCAAACCATGCCTAAGAAACTGATGCCCAGGCCGCATGCTCAGGCCTCTATTCCTAAAAATCAAATGATAAGAATGGCTGAAGATCTTACAACTCTAATCAGGGGAAGCCAACCTCCCCCTTCTAAGAGACCTAGGACTGAAGTTTATGAATCTTCTGACCAGGATTCTGATTTCTCTGATTCTTCTGATGATCTGGATTTACCCTTATCTACTTATGAGGATTCTGATTCAGACGACTCTATTCCCTGTGCTTCCCCTCCAGAGGATTTTTCTTTTGGTGAAACCTTGCATACTCTAAGGGAGCATTTCCACTGGGAAAGCCAGGATTTTTCTGATTCAAAAAAGAGGCTTAGGGATTTCTTACTCCTGCCTCAGCATAGGCCTTTAGCTATACCTCCTGTACTAGACATTGTTGATGATGCCTTTTCGGAATCTAGTTTGGCCCCTGATTTTTTGCGTGCTGCTCCCAGAAAACCTGACAGATATTACAGGGTTCCTGATTCATACAAGTTCCTTTTTAAAAATCCTATTGCGGATCCAGAGACTATTTCACAGGGACCCAAGGGCATTAAGGCTTGTACTGCTAAAAATCCTACCCCTTCTGATAGAGACTCCAGGGCACTGGATAGATGGGGTAAGAAGGTTTATACTTCTGCAACCTTGGCCATTAGGGCTTTAAACTGAAAGTTTCATATGTTAAAGTATTAACAACATGTTATTGGATTGCTTAAACAGAAAGTGATGTTGATTCCTGACTGTGCTGAAAATAAAGAATTACAGGATTTAATGCATTCTGCTGAACAGGTTGGAAAACATTCTTTGCAATGTGGATTTGATTCATTAGAGGCTTCTTGCAGGGCTGCGGTTACTGGGTTTGTGCTCAGAAGGCATGCTTGGCTTAAGGAGCAGTCTTTGCCTGATCATGTTAAAGCTAAACTGTTGGATGCTCCCCTAAATCAGGACTGCCTGTTTGGCAACAAAGCTGAGGAAGTTCTTAAAAAGATAGAAGACAAAGCTAAATCTATGCAAACTGTTAAAGATTTCTTACAAGTTCAGCCTCCTAGATTTAGTAGGCATTGGTCCTCTAAGAATTGGTCCTTTCCAGCTCCTTCCAGGTCTTCTCAATCCAAACCCGGACACAGCAGAAACCCTAGGTTTCAGTCACAGGGGACACACAAGACTAAGCAGTGGGGGGGGGGTCCATATCCAAATCTTGGAGTAGTAAGACTCCCCCCTATGGAAAACTGTCTCAATGACTTGCTTTTAAAACTTCCAAGCACTTCCCAACTGAATGCTTCTTTAGGCGGAAAGTTTGGTCTGCAGCCCAAAAACTGGGAACTCATTACCCAGGACAAATGGGTTTTAAATATAGTGTTACAAGGATCCAGGTTTCATTTCCACACGTTAACCAAGCAGGGTGGCCAGATCTACCCCCAAATCAGTGGGCAGAGGCCCAAAATCAAGTACTTTCTCTCTTAAGCATGGGGGCTATTCAGTTGGCACCAGAAGAGGAAAAGGGACAAGGTTTCTATTTGAGACTTTTCCTGGTACCCAGAAAAGACAATACATGGCGTCCTATCCTGGACCTTTCTACTCTAAACAACTATTTGTTGATTCCAAAATTCAAGATGCTGATGCATCACCAGCTACTTCCTATGCTAGGCAAAGATGCATGGTTGGCAACACAAGACTTTAAAAGAAGCATACCTGCACATCCCTATCAGGGAGTCTTGCAGAAGATGCCTATGCTTCAAAGCAGGCTACATGCACTATCAGTTCTCTGCACTGCCCTTTGGCTTATCTACTGCACCCAAGGTGTTCACAAAGTTCCTAGCTCCAGTCATTGCATTTTGCAGGCAAAGAAATATTCAAATATACCCATACCTGGATGATTGTCTAATTCAGGCAGAAAGCCAGGACATACTTTTGAATCATCTGGCCTTTGTTCAAAGGGTGCTGACTTGTCTGGGGTACACTATAAACGAAAATAAATCACACCTGGTACCCTGTCAGCAAATTACATTCCTGGGAGCAAGCTTGAATACAACTTCCCAGATGGCTTTCCTCACGGATTCATTTGACAACCTACTTCAAACAAGTGCCCACAAAAACCCAGTTATCTGCAAGGTAAATACTGCAAGCCTTGGGGTTCACGGCCTTCTGCATTCTTCTAATTCCATATGCAAGACTGCATATGAGGAAACTACAATGGTATCTCAAAAGCCTATGATGTCAACATTCTCAGGATATAGAAGCAATGATTCCTATCATACCTTGCCTTTCACCTAGAGTTCCTTTGGTGGGCAGAAGCCTGCCACCAAAAGAGGGGACTACCATTCACACTACCCCCTGCCACCCAAACCTTAACAGACGCTTCAGACTATGCATGGGGGCTCACCTGGCAGGGAAGTGCATTCAGGGCAAATGGAACCCAAGTCAAATGCACCTACACATAAATCAAAAAGAAATGTTAGCTGTATAGAATGCTCCGACAGCCTTCAAGGACCACATTCTTCCAGGACAACTAATGGTAAAGACGGACAACACAACTGTCATGTGGTACATAAACAAGCAGGGGAGTACACATTCTTACCCCCTCTGCAGACTAGCCATGGCATTGTGGAACACAGCCTTGAGCTACCAAGTGAATCTACAAGCTCAGTTCCTGACAGGAAGACTAAATACACTGACAGACGGACTAAGCAGAAACCTCATGGACCCCCACAAGTGGAAACTGGAACCAAGGATTTCCAACATGTTGACGAGCAAATAGTGGAGCCCAGATATAGACCTGTTTGCCTTCTCCAGAACCATCAATTGGACAAATTTTGCACAATGATTCCTCACAAGCTAGCTTGGAAAGTGGATTCTCCATCCTTCAGCTGGAAAAACCTATCAGTTTATGCCTTTCCTCCTTTGCCTCTGCTCTCCAGGGTACTACTAAAGATCAAACAGGACAAGCCAAGGACGATTTTAATTGCCCCATACCGGCCACGCTAACACTGGTACCCCCTCTTGCACAGTGTGAAACGCTTGGCCCCATGGTACCTGCCTCAGACTCCTTCCCTGTTGTCTTAGCAGGAGAACCAGATTCTGTACTCTCAGCTGCAAACCCTGAACCTAGCAGCCTGGCTAAGTACTTAATCTTTCCTTTACCACCTCTCAGTAAATCAGTGATGGATATCATTTTAGAGGTAAGGAGGCATAGTACTAGAAAATCTTATGCTGCAAAATGGAAAAGATTTTGTGCCTGGAACCAATCTCAAGGGATTAGTGCAGCAGTGCCTAATTTATCTCAGATTCTACAATACTTGACTGAGATGCTTCATAAGGGCTTGTCCTTTTCCTACATCAAAAGCCATGCCTCAGCCATTTCAACTTATTATAACCCAGAGCCTCCCCTGTTCTCTCACCCACTGCTCAAGCAGTTCCTCAGAGGGGCCAAAAATTTAAGGCCACCCAGGAGAGCTCCAACTCCAGCGTGGGACCTTAACTATGTCTTGGAGAAAATCACTCTTCCTCCTTTCGAGCCAGCTGTTACTGCAGATTTAAAATTCCTTTCTTGGAAAACAGCTTTCCTTTTAGCAATCACTTCAGCAAGAAGGGTAGACTTGCAGGTCCTTATGGCAGTGGAGCCTTTCATCATCTTTCATGCGGACAGGGTGCCCATCAGAACCAATCCCTCCTTCATGCCTAAGGTGGTATCCAGTGTGGCTCTTAATCAGTCCATTCATTTGCCTACTTTCTTCCCTAACCCACAGAACAAAGGGAAGTGGATACTGCACTCCTTAGATGTGCACAGACAACTTAGATTCTACTTGGACAGGACTAAACCTCAAAGGAAATCTGAACAACTGCTGGTGGCATTTGCTGCAGGGACAGAGAGGAAAGCTATTTCAAAGCAAACTATTTCAAAATGAATAGGCCACTGCATTAATTTCTGCTCTAAGCACCATGGTAAACCTATCCCACAGGGCATCAGACCCCATTCAACCAGGGCTGCATCTACCTCTACAGCCTTTCTCAGGGGCGTTCCCTACCAGGGACATCCTGGAAGCTGCTACCTGGAGTTCTGTACATACTTTCACCAAGCATTATCATTAGCCAGTTTTCTCTAAATCCAGTGCTGGCTTTGCCACTGCAGTCTTGCAGGGCCTTATAGCTGGTCCTAATTATATTTAAATTCCTCCTCCCAACCTTAGCTTTGGGATTCTACCCAAATGTAATGACTGCAGCAGTGAACCATGAAGAACATAGTACAGTTGTGTACACTTACCATAAATGTAGATGTTCGAATGTATTCACTTTTGCAGTCCTGGTAACCCTCCCACCAGCCCCCTTTCTTCTTTTGGCTATACCTCTACTCTCCCTTACTATGCTCAAAGGCTTTTTGGTGTGTTTGCTTTTTTGTTGGAGGTATATCCGTGTATTTATAGATTTAATTGCTTCCCATTAGGGGGACACCTGACATCTGGGGCAAGAAAAAACTGATGTAATGGCGTCGGCTGTATGTTTTATACCCCTGATGACCTGGTGTCATTGAAGAAGGGACAACAACTGACACAGGACCCAAGACTTAGTTAATCAGGCTGACTGAGGGCTACTGCAAGCAGATAACCCAAATGTAATGACTGCAACAGTGAATACACTCGAACATCTACATGTATGGTAAGTGTACACAACTGTACTTTCTCCGGGAGGGAAGGAAACCTACTACCAGAAAATCTTACATAGCAAAATGGAAAAGATTTACTATCTGGTGTCTGGCTAAAAAACAGTACCCAGTACAGGCTAATTTATTTATTTATTTAACATTTGTTGACCGGGAATGTCCGACTAGGTTCCACAGAGCCTGTTTTCAGCGGAGGCCCGGGGAGAAACACACTCAATGATCCTCCTATCTGTGTGAGCTATTGAAATCTGTCCTAGCATATTCATCTGTTACGGGTCATATTTCAGCCATATCTGCTTGCCTACCTTTGGATCCCCCTCTCGTAGCCGGATTAGAGGTAAAACAGTTCTTAAAAGGTGTAATGTATCTGAAAATTCCAATGGAAGCTGTCCCACCTGCTTGGGATCTCAGGTTTGTCTTGGAGAAACTCACTGTCACTCTCCCTCCTTGTGAATTAGCAGCCTGTGCCTCTCAGAAATTCTATGCTTGGGAAATCATTCTTCTGGTAGCTCTCAATTTGGCTGGATGAGTCTCTGAACTGCAGACCCTTATGGCAATTCCTCCCTTCCTTATTTTTCACAAGGATCGACTCATTGAGAGTTAATCTCCAGTTATACCTAAAGTGGCAAATTAACTATCAGTCAGACTATAAATCTTCCCACCTTATTTTCTAATCTAAAAAACAAGGGAAAAAGGATTCTACATTCTGCTGATGTGCACAGACAACTCGGATTTTATCTAGCTAAGACTAAAGATATCGACAGCTACATTCCCTTGATGTGCATCAACAATTTTAAACTGTACCTGGATAAGATTAAAGATATCCACAAGTCGGACCCACTGTTTCTCTCTCTGTCCAGGATTCCAAGCTAGGGAATCCAGTTTCTAAGCAAACTATTGCTGTCTTGATTTCTAAATCCATTACCTTTTGCTACATTCTGCTTGGCAAATCCTCCTTACTTTCGCCAGCAAAGGCACATTGTATTGAAGCAGTGGGCTCATCTGGAGCCTTTTGCAAGGGGATTTATCCAAGTAATTACTATGTCATCTTTTGTACATACCTTTATAAACATTACAGAGTGGAGGATTTTTCTAAATCTAGAACTGCCTTCGCCAAGTCGGCCCTCCCTTGATTACTGGACAGTTCTCCTATTTCATTTCCATCTACCCTTAACACTTCATAAGCTTTGGAACTCACCCAAGAGTTTGTATCACTGCAACAATGATCTAAGTGAGGACAGGTCTATATTAATTAATCAAAGGATCAGATCACTGATTGAACGTCCATCTTGTTGGGGGGCTGTGCCCCCCCCCCCACTAATTATATATACCAACTCTGAGATCACACTACAGTGGGGAAAGGGCAATCCTGCCATAAAGCAATCTCAATCCGAACAGTTCGATGAATGGCATGTTCAATAAAATGCTGTCCAAAACACCGTTCGATGGAAGGACATAGTACAGTTGTGTAAGAATTTAACATAGCAGTAAATTGTCCTGCTGGTCACTGTTGCAGTATTCTTTCCCACCCCATCTCTGTTTCTTCCCTCCTTTCTTTTCTTTATGGACTGGGGAGAGCACTATCCTTTTTTGCTTCTCCCCTCTTAGCTGACAAG
This sequence comes from Protopterus annectens, assembly GCF_019279795.1. Lineage (NCBI taxonomy): Eukaryota > Metazoa > Chordata > Ceratodontiformes > Protopteridae > Protopterus > Protopterus annectens. The sequence goes on from NC_056737.1 coordinate 102,155,921, forward strand.
TTTATTTTGTTTCTTGGGCCTCTACAGCTTACTGGCTTGAAGATGGTGTGAAAATTTACACTCATACATCCACTTATGTACCCTTACATCCTAAGGGGTCTGTATTAAGTCAGCAAAACAGCATTACAGCGAATGCCGTTTCGCCAACACTTATACAAGGAAAGCTGACAATAGCGAAACCCCAGGTCACCGATTTTTTTCCCTGGGAAAAAAATTGGTAGACCAACAAAACACAACACACCATTTAAAACAATTCAGAGTGGGGGGCTTCACCCCCCCCAATGTGGGAACTGTGCCCACACACCCTCTAACTAAATGTACCAACTCCGAGATCGCACTACAGTGGGGTAAAGGCCAGTGTCATAGCTCAGACCAAGCAATTTTTTTCCTTGGAAAAAAAATCACTGACCTGAGCTCTCACTGTTTTCAGCTTTCTTTCTGTATGTGTCGGTGAAACAGCATTCGCTGTAATGCCGTTTTGCTGACTTAATGTAAAGGGGGTCTCCCTTAGGTCATATATCACACATACATAGCACTTTTTGGAAGGTGTTCTCTTTGGCACCCCCAGTATGTTGTCCAGGTTATTTGGTAATGTAACCCAACAGTTGGAAATACTGCAACTGTAATCTGTAGGACATCTACTGTTATGGTATGTTCTTACAGAACTTTACTTTCTTTTTTCTCATGTACAGTATTCAGTACTTGCGTTACAGTTGGTTTAAAGTTCTTACTATGTCTGGGCAGGTCAGACCCCATATCTTAGCTCAAAAGAGTAATTTCTTTAATGGCAAACATTTGTTCCCCCATCATTTCTGATGAAGTACAAATATTTTTAAAATATGCCAGGTCGTAACCTTCCCAAAAACATATTCTAACTTACCTGCCTTTCCCATGACACCTTCAGCATTTGCTATCTGTGCGAGAATATTTTTTCTAAAGCCTGTTTGGGGTGTAAAACTATCTATGTAAACAATGCCAAACAAACATCATAAAGCACCTGGACATTGTAACATGCATGGGAGCCTGACAGTTATCATCCCGTTGCTCCTTTGTATATTACCTTTCCATTTTCTTTTCTAATCATTTTTAAACTCCTATAATTGATTCATATAGTTATCACTATCACACAGTATTTTATATTCTCTACTAATTATCCCTCTTCTAACAGCAATGTCAGTTCTAGACTCATCTAAACACTCTATCAGAGCTGGTCTTTCATTAGCAATCCCCCTGTCCCTTTCTGTTTGGTTATATTTTGTCAGTCCTTGGAAGGGAAAGCCGTCTTTAGCCTGCAGTGCAAACTTCTGTTTAACCTCATCTTTCCTTGCCCTCCCTAGATACTGGCTCCTTTGCTAATTTTCTCCCCTTCTTACCTACTTTCTGTATGCCTACTTGCAGTCAATCTTATTGGTATTATCGGTTTCTTTTTCTCTGTCTTTACTTTTTGAACTCCCCCAGTTTCATCATCATCATTATCAACCCATTCCACATTGACTTATTTCTTTCTGCCCGATGTGCATCTTAATGATGTAGCTCTGAAATATCCCAATACACCTTGTTATTTAGGGAGAATCAACATATTGCACTTAACTATTGCCCTCTTCCCCGTTATGGCCCTTTTGGAGAAGAGCAAGTCTCAGAGCCCTGGCGTCATTGTCGGGTTAGGGGAAGTGGCAAGGGTTTCTCCTGGTCATTCAGCCTTCCAGATAATGGAGAGGTTTTCTCCCGTTTTGGAGATTCGACAGCACAAGTTCCTCAGTCCGCCTCCGTACCTCCATCAAATCCAGGCCTTTCTCTGTCTTGTCCTGCCACCAGTCTTCCTGTCCGAAGCGGTCTCCAAGATTTCCCTGCTCACGAGGGATCCTCTTCTTCTGATACTTCCCCAGAATACCCAGCTGAGGAAGTCCCTTGGAAGAAGAAGATGTGCAAAAGGAGACACATGGACTCCCCCATGGAGTCTTTAACCAAGGATACTGATTTTGATGAGGGAAAACGACCCCCCCCCCCCAATCCCCAGCTGAAGACGTCTCCTTCCGATACATTTTAGGGATCCTGAAGCAGAAAGGTGGGTGGTCTTCCCAACCTCCTTCTTTTGATGAGTCAATTCTCTTGGAGGCATTCAGGATGGGTCCATCTACATCCTGGGTTACCCCCCCCCGTCAGATGCACTGGTAGACATAGTATCTTGCCATGCATGGAAGGAACTAGATACCAGCAAGCCCATACCCAAGTGGCGTGATAGGTTTCTAGTACCCCCACAGACAGGAAGCACTGGAGTAAGGGCTCCATGGTTGACGCTATCATGGTGGCGGCAGCCACCAAGAAAGAGCTGGCAGAAGAAACTGCCAATGTCCAGCTGCCAAACAAGGAGTCTAGTGCGTTGGACAGAACTGGGAAGTGCATTTACACCTCGCGCACATTTGAGCTTAGGTTATTAAACTATCTGGCCCATTTCACCTAGCTTTAGAGGGACCTGATCAAAGAAGTGTCAGTTTCTCTCTGAGTCCATGCCTGTGGAGGAATTTAAGAAAATTTCTCCCAAATTGACTACTCTTTCTCTGTTGCCAACTCTTCGATGAGGTTAATCTCCCATACCATGGATGGCACCTTGCGAGCAGCTGGTTCAGGTCTTTCCCTAAGAAGGCATGCCTTGATGAGGCTATGTATTTTTGCAGAGCCCTTTAAGGCATCGTTTGTCATTGCCCCTTACAATGACTCCTCTCTTTTTGGACCGTTGGTTAGAGTCACCCTTACCTGCAGCGAGAAAGACTGGAAGACCCTTTCTGCTGTTGGAATCAAGTTTTCTACCCCCCAGAGTTCCTTCTGCAGGAACTAATGTGGGGGTAAGAAAATATCATTCCAGAAGTCCCAGGGGGCCTATCTAGGACCTGTGTGGAGAACCTCCTCTAGAGGCAGATGGACAGGGCTTGATGGTAGACACCGTTCCAGAGGCATGGGGGTCCACAGAACCAAAGCTTTAGGGAACCTCCTCCTGATAAAGCCCTACCAGCACTCCTAAAGTGCTGTCTGACTGTCCATCTCTGCAGGCAGTTGGGGGCGATTAGCTTTGCAACCAGAAGCCTGGACCCAATTGACTCAAAACCGTTAGGTGCTAAGTGTAATATCCAGTGATTATTATATTCTCTTTTCCCTCCCACCTTCAGAATCCAAAAGCCTTCCCGATGTGCAACCCACTCAGTGGGAGCAGGCAGCACAGGAAATTCAACAGCTGTTGCAAAAAAGAATCGGCCAGGAGCTCCCAACTGAACAGAGCATTCAGAACCTACTTCCGCTTCTTTTTGGTGCCGAAAAGACAGGGGATATATGACCATTCTGGATCTCATTAGGTTAAATGAATGGGTAAAGAAGGCGAGGTTCCAAATGATTACAGTTCAGTCCATTCTGCCACTGTTGCACAAGGATGACTGGATGTGCTCGATAGATCTCAAGGATGCATACTGTCACATCAAAGTAGACAGGCACTGCAGGAGATATCTGTGCTTCCGTCTGGGAGCCAATCACTACCAGCTCAGAGCACTGCCCTTTGGACTCACCACAGCTCCCCGAGTGTTCACAGTGGTAGCCACTCACCTGTGTCTTAAGAGATTCCAAGTGTTTGCATATTTAGATGATTGGCTCCTGACCACTCCTAGGAGGCATCAACTGATCCAAACCAGGGACTACTTACTCTAGTTAGCACACTCCCAGGGCATCACCTTAAACTTGAGCAAATCCAGCCTTACTCTGGTGCAGAATCTAGCATTCGCAGGTACGTATCTCAATGCAAGGGATCGGATAGCTTCTCTTCCTCTACACCAGATAACTATTCTGAAGAATCAGGTACAGCAGCTGTTAGCCCTACAAGCCCCCACAGCTCGATTGATTCTTCAGATCCTGGGGTTCATGTCTGCAGCCATTCTGTTATTTCCCCTAGTCAAGACTTTCATGTGGGTCCTACAGTGGATGCTAGCCAGTCAATGGTCCATCCTGTCTCAGCCCTTGTCCCTTCGCATCAGATTGACTCCCATCTATTATGTCAGTTGGTGAATTCAGTCAAACAGTGTTATTCTCGGCAGACTATTTGTGAGCAATCCCCTGACAGCCAGCGTGACCACGGATGCTTCCCAGTTCAGGTGAGGGGGCATTACAATGGGAATATGGTCCACGACACATGGTCACTTCACAAGATCAAGTTGCATATTAGTATCTTAAAGATGAAAGCTGTCCTCCTAATATTGCAAACCTTTCAGGATGTTCTCACTTTGGGGACTATTGCAGTACACACTGACAACATTTCAGTTGTCTGGTACATCAACAAGCAATGAGGAACCTTTTCTTATCCACTGTGCAGGGAGGCCATGAGAGTTTTGGAGTGGGCGATATCTTCAGTCCGCCTTCTAACTGGAACGGGTACCCCAAGGAAAATCAATGATCTGGCAGACAGACTCAGCAGATCGCTCCTGATTCCTCACAAGTGGTCACTCAACCAGTCGGTAGTGAACATGATCTTCAACAGTTGGGGGTCAACCTTGTTGCGACATGTTTGCCTCTTCCCCTCAACAACAAATGGCAGTAAGTTCTTCACTCTGATCCCTCCTCTGGGGGAGTTCCAGAGGGATGCTCTAGTCCACGATTGGCCTCCGTGTCTCCTGTATGCTTACTTTCCTCTTCCACTCACCCCATAATTTCTTCAGAAGGCAAGGAGGTTGATGAGCTCAGTCATCCTCATTGCCCATTTCTGGCCTAGTCAGGTATGGTTCCCATTTCTCTGGTCTCATCTGAAATATCCTCCTTGGATACTGAAGCCCACTAAGGACCTCCTTTCTCAACTGTCAGGGATGCAACATCCAAATCTTCGAACCCTCAAATTGACCACTTTGTTTCTCCACTTCCAGCCTTCATGAGACAGTGCAGGCTTCAGTCATCGGTCCCAAACATTCTTCTGAAATCACAAAAGGCTTCCATCAAGAGAGTTTACATTAGTTAAGTGGAAGAGATTTGTTGTCTGGGCCACAAACAGGAAGGAAAATTGACCCATTCTCAGCACCTGTTTCAGATGTATTACTGTTTCTCAGTACCCTTTTTGACGAGGGTGCTAGCTTCTCCACTGTCAAGTTGCAGTTAGCTGCTGTTTCCAATTTCCATGCAGCAAGCCAATCACGTTCTTTGTTCATGTTCGGACTGTGCAAATCCTTCATGAAAGGTGTGTTCTTATTAACTCCCCCAGTTAGGGATCCTTCTCCCCCATGGGACCTTACTGTTGTGCTATGGGTGTTGAAATAAGGACCCTTTGAACCAGCAGCTAGTTGTGACATGAAATTTCTGTCTTGGAAGACAGCCCTCTTGGTGATCTGACTTCTGCTAAGAGGATTTCTGAGCTTCAAGCTTTATCCTTTAAACCTCCTTACATTCTGTTCCATAAAGATAGGGTGTTCTTGTGCACTAATCCATCCTTTATGCCTAAAGTAGCTACAGAGAACAATATCAATCAGTCCATGCAACTGCCAGTGTTCTTTCCTAGTTTATCTATTAAAGGGGAGTATGTCCTTCATCTTCTAGACGTTCATAGACAACTCTGTTTTTATCTACACAGGACCAAACAACGCAGAAAGTCTGGTCAGCTTTTTATAGCCTTCTTCTAATAGGCTTGGACAAGCTGTATTGAAAATTACCTTGGCAAAATAGACTTCAGACTGTATTTCTTTAATTTATTCATCCATAGGATTGGAGTTACCTAAACCTCCTTGGGCGCATCCTACCAGAGCTATGGCAACTTCCTTGGTTTTCTATGCTAGAATCCCTATTGATGACATCTGCGGCAGCTTCATGGTCTAATAGTCATACCTTTGTGTCACATTACAAGTTGGATGTTATTTCCAGGAGCAGGGCTTCCTTTGGTTTGATGGTGCTCCGGCATATCCTTCCATGAGGGCCACCTAGGGTTGCTGTATCTGGGGGACTCTGACCCTATCATGAGGAGGAATGAAGGCGAGAACGTCAGAGTAAAAAGTTTTGTCTTACCTTAACTTGGCATCTTTGTTGTCTTCCTTCATTAATCCTCACTTGCCCACCCAACCACCCCCCTGCCTTTCTTCTTGAGGAACCTGGATAATCTAGGGACTGTTATGTCCTATGTCTGAGCCTCTTCTGCCAGTCTGATGTCTGAATGTGTCATGTCTGGATTTGGCAAACGCAATCTGAGGTAGTTGGGTGGATGAAGGGCATTGTGGGTATAAGGGAGGAACTTGAGCGTCAGATCCAAGTCTGTGGAATATGGCTGAGCCAGATCTGAGGGTCTGATCAGAGACCGTATAATGAGGATGAATGAAGGAAGACAACAGACAACATAGATGCCAAGTTATGGTAAGACATTACTTTTTTATTTAGTCTCTTCCCACATATCATTAGCTGCCATAATATAATATCTTATTTTATCTTCATTAATTTTATGTTCTGAAAAGACTTGAGATTGTCTTAAAATGTTCCACAACACTGAACTAGCCTTTCTGTATTTATCAAGTATAAAATAATATATGCAAATAAAACTAATTTTTCTATTTAAATTTCTAGCGTCTCTAAATATATTATAAATAACAGAGAGGAAAGAAGATACACCCCGACCATGTTCTCTGTTCAAATACAGCTTTTCAGAGAGGAACTCTTCCATCTTAATTCTCACCTCTGGCACATCATATATCCTCCTAAATAACCCTATTATTTTCTCAGGGAATGCAAATACTGACAGTGCCCTACTCATAAAATCTCAGTTGACTCTGTTGAATGCTTTATCTGCATTAAGACCCACCAGCTATACCAGCGATTTCTTGCAGTCTTCTACCATCTGGAGGATCATTGGTCTATTAATGTTGTCAATTGTTTGCATCCCTTGACAAAATCGCATTGATGCATATCTATCAATTTTGGCAACACCATTAACATTCTCTTAGCTAATAAAGACATAAACACTTTTTCTTACAAGATGCTGGAACTTTCTTTCCCCTTTTAAAATATTTTAAACAAAAGCTTCCTGATCTTTATCACTTTCATCCCTCCCAAGTTCCAGACTTCCACAAGAATGCTATTTGTTCCTGTAGACTTCCCAGTTGATTGATTATACATCGGCATTTTTATCTCATCTCTTCCTCTACTTTATACACATTCTGTAAGACTTCTGAAACATGTCTAATACCTGCTTAGGATGTTTGGCAGCAACTCTTTCTACTTTCTATTGCCCAAGTCACTGTGCCAAAAGTTTGTGTGCTCTGGAGTTACCAGAAAATAGCAACCTTTCCAAATTCATACAAATTGTCTAAATACTCCTTTTTTTCCTTTACAGCTTACAAGTTGCTGTTATTTTTGTTTGGTGGAACTTTCCATATTCTAAAATACTTTAACCTTTGGCAACCTTTCTAAATAATTCTTATTACTTTTTTTCCATTTCTCTTTCTCTGTTACTTCTACCATGTTTTTAAACTCCATATGTGATGTTCCAGATTAAAATACATTACAAATTCTTGACAGTTAAAGACTTGGTACCAAGCATTAAGATCACACATTCTGTAGGGTTGCCAACTTTTAAGCGGGCCAAAGTGGTACATGGGGATGTGGCCAATATGACACTGGCCACACCCTCTACCGTGATGTCACCACAAGAGTCGTGAAGGAGATGCTGTTATGGGTACGACGGGATGGCTGCTGGAGTGGCTAGCTGGTTGGTGGGAGTAGTAGCTGGATGGATGGATGGCTGAATGAATGGATGCATGACTGGATGGATGGCTGGTTGCATGAATGGATGGATGGCTGGCTGCAATGAGTGGCTGGGGGCTGGATTAATGGCTGGCTGGAGTGGCTAGCTGGTTGGTGGGAGTAGCTGCTGGATGGATGACTGGTTGCATGAATGAATGGAGGATGGCTGGATGGATGTATGGAAGAGGATAGCTGGCAGGCTGGATGGATGGATGGAGGAGGATGGCTGGCTGGATGGATGGATGGATGGAGGAGGATGGCTGGCTGGCTGGAGGAGGAGGATGGCTGGCTGGCTGACTCGAGGAGGAGGATGGCTGGCTGGCTGGCTCACTTGTTATAAAAAAAAAAAAAAAAAATCTCTGTATTTTTTTAGCGGCTGTAGAAGCGCTTAAAACAAAGCACTCCTACAGCCGCGATCTTTGCAGGGCTCTTCCTGCCCCAATCCCCACCCCTTTCGTGAATTGCAGCACGAATTAAAGCACCCGGAGCTAACAAGCAGCAGCTTTGTCTGCAGGTCCGGTTTGGTGACGTAACTGAATTACCATGAAAAAGCTGGAAGTAATTGCGACTTTTCCACGGCAATTCAGTACGATCGCAAAAGCAGGACTTTTCAGGTTCCCACTACTTGATACAGCGGACAACGGCATAAGGTGGCTTAACCCATGAGTGTCCCGCTGACAATGGGACTGGTAGCAACCTTAACATTCTGATTATGTGGCTTTTGTGGCCTGTGTAAATACATCATACAAGGTGATGACACCACTGTTAATGGTATTTACATTCAATCGAAACATTTTTTCTGTAACTGTAATACTGATGGGATTGTCTACCTGGCTGTTAGTAAGCAATGTAAGGGGTTCAATGTAGGAAAGACCCAGCGAAGGTTTAAAGATCATATGTATGAGCACATCAATGTTATTAAGAAAGGGAACCCCAACAATGCACTTTCTAAGCATGTGGTCAAAAACCCTGGTCATGAATTTGGATTTTTGTGTCTTGAGGTGATTAATAAAAATGTAAGAGGTGGTCCGTGGGCTGATATCATTGAATATAAAGAGTTAAGGTGGCAAGTTAGGTTTAATGCTTGTTTTCCACCTGGACTCAATGAAACTATATCTATTGCCAGCATTTTGAAGCTTCGTTCCTATATAGTATGAAGTTCTTGTATATACCAAATGTGTGTTTTCCAAAGAACATGCGTCTTTAAGAATGTGTGCTCTTAATGCTTGGTACCAAGTCTTTAATTGTCAAGAATGTGTAAGGTATTTTAATTGGAGTGTGCATTTCATTGATTCTGGCAGTACATGTGATTTTTTAGGGGGGGGGAGTATGGTATTTAATGGATTTTTGTATTAGTATAATGTTTCTGAAGAAGTCTTGTGCTATTTACAGACAAAAGCGCTAAAACTGACATTGAAATCTGGTTCATTCCCGTTTCCTGTGTGGTTGTTTCCAGCCTGGATTGTGTTTTTCGTTTGGTTCACCAGTTTGTTTTCCATATGTGATGTTGTCAATCTTGCCTTTAGTCTCACTGATTGGGGGGGGGGTCTGATACATTGGATTTGTCTCGGCCATTTTCCAAGCTCAAGGTCTTCAGCAAAGCTTATGGGCTCCTTCTTTACCCCATAATGGATCTCCCTAGTTTCCTTAGATCTCGCCTTCCTGCACAGCGAAAAGGTTGGATAGCAAGCTCTGGGCTAAGTGTTTGATATTTTTTATTATTATTATCGATTTCTAACTTTCTAATATTTGAAAACTCTTTTTCTCTCAAGTACTATTTAATATCTTTGCCCTTTAATAAGTGTCTGTCAGTCTCTTTTTGCACTTTCTCTTAGTAGTTAGTGTCCATTTCAGTTAGAGGACGTCTGATAAACATCCATTTAAATTAGATGATTTCTATTCCCTCTTTCCTACCTTTCCCTTTCTAATCATTTTAAAAAAAATCTCTTTGTCCTTTTAAGTTTTCAGTCTATTTAAGTTAGATGACTTTCTCTGAGTTTTCGGTGTGCATGTGTGCTCTGTTCCTCTCCATCTGCCTTTTTCTGTTTGATATAGATCTGTCTCAAAAGCAGGAAGGGAAGCTCCTAGGTTTCAATAAAGTGAGAAATGTGGGGAAAGAGATGGCCCTAAGCAATTCGCACATTCTATATGTTTATTGCTTGGGGCCTCTTCATTTACAAGTGTTATGCTCCATCTGCCACAGATTTAACCACAGGGCATTGATGGAACGTAAAAATAAGCTTATTCTAAAAGGTCTGCTTAAGACCCCTTTTTCTGAGCTTATATCGCCGGAATCTACAAAATCTGAAAAATTGGAGAAACCACAAAAGCAAGCTTCTTCAGAGCAAACAGAAAGCTCCCAAGCTGTCGGCTCCAAAGGAAATATGGGAGGAGGCTACTCAAGTTAGATCAAGGCTTCTTCGAAGCAACAAGATCCCTCTGCCCCAAAGTCGACCTTGCACTTGGAGTTTAGAATACAGGAGCCAATCGCCTTCCCTGGAACCAGTCCATTCTTGGCTCCCATCACTTTTTCTAGCCAGATCAAGGTCACCTGCCCTCTCTACCCATCTGATGAAGATGTGGATAGGGTAGTGGACAGACTATTAAAGACATCGGCCTTAGCCAAATTATTAGTGGATCCAAGCCCAAAGGAAATAGATCAGACACAGTCTTCCCCCTCGGTGCCTGCTCCTTTTCTGTTCCATCCCTCGATTTCGGAGCTGGAAGATTCCAGTATCCAGCTTGTGTCTGTATTGGGTCTAGGACCCATCAACTTCTCTGATCCGTTATCTGCCCTGAGTGTTTCTGCCCAGTTGGAGCAGGAGACCTCTGGGAGTTGACACTCCCCAGTAGGTCCACAGAGTCTGTTCGGATCTCACCAGATCCGACTCTGCCTCTGGGGGCCTCGGTACAGATAATTTCAGCTACTACCTCTGCTTTGGAGCTTTCTTCTGCTCCGCAGGTTCCTTCGGATCTGACAACTCATTTGTCGGGTGCGGGGAGTTCTTCGGAGTGGGGGCAGACCACCTTCAAAGTTATGTGGAGGGTTCTGACTACCTCTCAGTCTGAGACACAATCTCCTCCTTCCGATCTTCCTCCCAGTTCTGTGCAGGTGTCTTTATCTTCTTATCTACCCTCTCCATAGGTCTGCAGAGACCCTAGGCATCAGGATGTCTAGCAGGGGACCCTCCCCCTTCTGAAACTTCCCCAGAATATCCCACTGAGGAGGTCCCTTGGAAGAAGACATGCAAGAGGAAGCATCTCGACTCCCCAGAGGAGTCCATCACATCTGATACCGACCTCGATGAAGCAGAAGTGCCCCCACGGTCACCTCCTAAAGATATCTCCTTTGGAGAGTCCTAGAAATCTTGAAGCAGAGAGGTGACTGATAGTCCACCTCCCCTTCTTCTGAGGAGTCAGTTTACCTGAAGGCCTTTGGGTTTCGTCCTTCAACCTCTTGGGTGACCCCCTCCTTTCGATGAGTTAGTTGAGTTAATCTCAAAGGCTTGGGAGACCCCAGACACCATGGAGCCTACTCCGAGGAGGCCAAATAAATATATTACAGCCTTGTAATGACAAGAATTATTTTTGACAAAAGGTGCAGCAGTTGATGCCATGGTCATGACGGCGGCCACTTAAAAAAAAAAAAAAAAAAAAAAAAAAAAAAAAAAAAAAGGAGCTTTCAGAGACCAGCTCCACTATCCATCCTCGAATAAGGATTCCAGGTCCATGGATAGGTATGATAAGCACATTTTCTCATCAGTGACCTTTGCTTTACAATCACTGAATTATCTTACCCACTTCACTAGATTACAGAGGGACCTGCTAAAGAACGGTCAGACTCCCTCTTTTTTAATTTCTCCAAATCTTTTGGGTTTCTAATACTTTGACCCCATTCCTAAGTCAAAGTACGATTAAAGTTCATGAAATTAGTATTGTTTCACTCTTTGATGTCAGCCATTAGTGCTCTTTGCAGCACCCGCAATGTTCCCAAAGATGACTCCTGGAATTCGTATGGAGTTACATGTATTGGTAACATATCTAAATATGATTGTAAACTCTTTTTTTTTTTTTTTTTTTTTTTATAAAACCCATTGCTCCTCCTACTATTGGAACTATCTAGGTATCTTCCACGTTGCTCTCGTTTCTGCTTGCGAATCCTAATATTTTATGACTTTGTGTCTCTCTCTATGCAGGACACTGTAGTCACTGGGTGTGGCAGTTTCAATGATCAATGCTGCGTGTGTCTTCTTTTCCTGGACCACTATATCTGGTTTTACATTATCTATCTTTTGAACTGTTGGTAATGGATGATCCCATGTGATGTAGACTTCATTCTCTATGATGCATTGTAGCTCATATTTCCAGTGTTTTTCAGCCACTTCAGTACCATACTGTTTGCACAATACCCAGTGCAACAATCTCGACACATTGTTATGCCTTTCAGTATGCAGTCCTTCTGCCATTAGTGTGTTGCAGCCAGCAACAAGGTGTGCAACTGTTTCCAATTCTATTTTACAAAACCTACATTGGTCTGTTTCTCCCACATGTTAAATGGACTTTGTAAACCAACGTGTACATAGCCCACTATCTTGGGCCACCAGTATTAAAATTTCTTCTCTTGATTTAAATTCACCTCTCCTTAACCATTCCTGCATTCGTTCCTGATCAACATGAGGTTCTTCCAGACGTTTACTACTTACAACTATATTTATGGTTTTTCCACATCTCTTGCCTTCTCATCTGGTCCTTCACTTACATGCTTTCTTCTGTTTTTTGGCACATTCAGTTGCTGCCTGATTTCTACTTCTGGTTTGATTTTCATTTCTGCTTGATGCCAATATGCTTCTGCTAGCCTAAGCAGGGAAGTCATCTTAGATTTATTCTCCTCATGTTTCAAAACTTTCATGATGTGTGGGACTTATGAGGTCAGCATGTGTGGAGTCCCACAATTCCAGATCTGTACATGTAATCAATTTATAGGAGGCCCATCCCTCCTTCAGAACGTGAGATGTATAATCTTGGTATACACTGATTTTTATAAATCATTTGGTGAGCATGAAGCATCCTTCTTGTTTTCCTCTCTAATCTATGCAACACTTTTTGGGGCCAGTCAGTCACTCCAAAACTGTAAGTTAGGACAGGAAGAACAAATTGGTTTATAACTTGGATTTTGTTCCTAGCTGTCAAGGCTGTTTACAGGTTTAATTTAAGTCTTCTAAAGTACTACTTACTCAGTTTTATTCACATTTGTTCATGTTTTATTGTTGATCCTTCATCATTTTCCAAATATTCATACACTCCCTCTTGCTCAAGTTCTTTTATATCACATTCTTGTCCCAAACTGATATTTTCTTGGTGTTGCAGTTTTCTTGCTTTAAAGGTTGCTTTCACACATTTATCAAGGCCAAATGACATTTTTATATCATCTGAGAAAGTTTTGACAACTTGCAGTTGTGCTTTCAGTTCCTCATCTGATTAGCTATTCAGTTTCAAATCATTGACAAAGCGAAGATGAAAAGTCTTTGCACTTTGTTGTTTTCTAGGAGCCAAATTATAGCCGTGACCTAAGCTGTTAAGTAGACAGCTTAGTGAGTTAAGGGCAAGGGCATAATAGCAGCAGTGACAGAGAGTCACCTTGGAATTTCCCCCTTTGGATTTTTATCACTGGGATAGTAATTTGTCCTTTATCTTGGCTTAATTGCAAAGTGGTCTGCCACTGTTTCATGGTCACTGTAATGTAATCGATCAGTGTAGGATGTATCTTATACATTATTAAGCACTCTTATCCATGAGTGTGGGATGCTATCAAATGCTTTTTTGTAGTCGATCCATGCCATCCTCAGATTCTTCCCCTTTTTACAGTTCTCCGTTATGACTTATGGTCCTTTGTTCCGTATGACTTTCTTTTATTGCCCTTTTGTTTTACTGCCATAATTGAGTATTCTTCTAAATGACTATAAACTCTGTCAGCATCAATTCCTGTGTATAGTTTATATGTCATTGGAAGACAAGTTATTGGTCTATAATTTTTAGGGCAGCTTGCAGGTTCACTCTTAAGTAGGAGAATTCTTTTTTCTGTTGTTAGCCAGGTTGGTGTCTGTTTGGGGTGCACAAATGAAGAGTTCTTACTCATGGCTAAATCTTTGTGCAAAGATGTTAATACTTGTAGCCAAAAGTTAGGTACTGCATCTGCGCCTGGGGTTTTCCACTTAGAGGCTTTTCTTAACTTTATTTCAATCTCTTTGTCTGTTAGTTTATCCCATTTCATATCCTGTACCTTTAAACTTCTTAGTCTTTCTTTAACTTCTTCTATCCATTTAGCATCTTTCTTATGTTCCACAGGATCTTTATAGATATTTCTCCGAAATGTCTCTATTTCTTCTTTTTTTGGTGACCTTTCAGTTCCTTTTACCTTGTTTCCTAATTCTCTATAAAGCTTTTTTGGGTCATAAATAAATTGCTTATTTTGTACCTTTCCTTTATATTTGTCTTCATATCTTAAGTTTCCAACCTTTGCTGAAATTTTTAGTTTATTTGCGATAGTGCATGCTAGATCCTGGTCTGCTCTAATACTGTGCAATGCTTTTATCATATCTATCTTTCTTAGTATTTTTGTTGATCTGTTCCTTCTTCTGTAGTCCTCCAACAATGATACTTTTTTCTCTATTTGATATTTCCATGATGGTATTCAACTTCTCCCCTTCCTTTCCTTCAGTACCGTGTTCTTGTGGTAGAACTTTATCAGTTATTAATTTAGCAGCACAGTAATATATCCTGTTTACTTCTCTTATAGCGCATGGATCTCTATGAACAGTCCTAATTACTGTGTTCATTTGTTTTATCAGACGTGTGACTTTTTGGGTTTTATTAACCTTCGGCAGTCTATTTCTTTCATTCATCTTGGTTAAGCAGCTCTTCTCTTAGCTCATTTTCTTCCAAACTGAGTACACATCCCTTGTTTTCCATTTCCTGAAGGCATTCTATAGAAGGTTCTATAGCATCTTCCTGCAGCACATTCTCTTCAGTTTCATCCTGTGTCATCTGTTGCTCTGTCATATTGGGACTCACTGGCCTATCACTCCTCAACATTGACTGCATCAGAGTTTCCACAGTTTCTTGTTCCTTCCCTTGGTGTCTAGCTTCAAGTGAACATTTATACTGGCTTCCTGTGGAAGGCTCCAAATTATCTTCATATCTCACCTGACCAGTTGCTTCCTGTTCCACTGGTTTCCCCTTAATTTGGGTATCCATTGATGTCCTTCAAGGATGCATCTGCAGTCCTTACATATGGGTTGTCCTGCCTCAGGCAGCCCTTCGGTTGGCCGGATTCCAAAGTCTGGGTCCGGCGTCGGCTGATGTCGCCCTTTTCCCTGACGTCAGAGCGCCTGGGGTATAAAAGCATCAGCCGACGCCATCTTCCTCAGTCTTTCTTGCCGCGTGGTGCCCAAAGCAGAAGCAGTTCGCAAGTGCCGGTCGGCCAGCTCCTGTAACTTCAGCTACCGAAGACTTCAAAAGCTAAGTACCCCGTTGGGGCTCTTTCTTGCCTCAGCCGATGTCAGATCAAACGCTTAAAGTTAATAATTGCTTAACTTGTGGGAAACAAATACCTCATAAGGATTTCCATTCTTACTGCCTCCCCTGCCTAGGCCCAGACCACGACGTCTCGGCCTGTACAGCCTGTGCCTCCTTCAACCGATGCACTCTTAGGCGTCGGGCGGAGTTTGCAGAGGAATTTTTTGGGGCTAGTTACTGTTACAATATGCCGTCGGTGACTCCGACTTCTCATTTATCCAAAAAACGGAAGGACAAGGACCAACACACGCGGACCGTGGTTTCGGCTGAAACCGCGCCTAGGCCTACCGCGAGTGTCTCGGTCTCGGCTGAAACCGAGTCCTTGGTACTTCCTACCGTCGAAACCGCACAACCGACCACTTCGGCCCCAGAGGCCTCTTCTGAGTCGGTTATAGAATTTCCCTCAGAAACCGGTGTCCAAGAAACATCCGACACCTTTTCTCTAGACAAAACTACGCCAGCACGTGGAGCAGCCAGGCCTCCTGCATCCATGTCCATAAAGGCATTCACAAGGGCTAAAGCTGCTAAACAGCCAAAATCTCTGCCTCCCAAGGCTATTCCTCAGGGATCCACTACAGGTTCACAGATTTTAAGTTTAGCTGAGGACCTTATTTCCTTAATTAGGGGCTCTCAGCCACATCCGGACAGGGATTCTCATCCTCCTCTAGACAAAAGGCCCAGGGTTGAGCCCACTGATCCCCAGTCCTCTGATGAGGCCTCAGATGGCTCTGCTCTTCATGATTACAAGGAGGAGGCCTTTACGGCTTACGAGGATTCTGATGCAGAGGAATCTATTCCCTCTGCCTCCCCTCCTGAAGAGCTGTCCTTTGGGGAGACCCTTCACTCCATGAGAGAGCATTTCAAATGGCAGGGCCAGGAATTCTCTTATTCCAGGAAGAGATTAAGGACTTTTTTGCATTTACCCCAACATAGACCTTTGGCTATTCCTCCTGTTTTGAATGTCATTGATGATGTGTACTCTGAGTCTAGCATTACCCCTGACTCCCTTCCTCCGGCTCCTGTCAAACCCGATAGGTACTACAGGGTCCCGGATTCGCATCATTTCCTTTACAAGGCCCACACTGCAGACCCTGAAACTATTTCCCAGGGCCCTAAAGGGGTTGCATCTGCCACTACTAAAAATCCACTTCCCTCTGAAAGGGAGTCCAGGGCTTTAGAGAGATGGGGTAAAAAAGTGTATACTTCTTCCACTCTTTCTATGAGGGCATTAAATTGTCAATTCCATATGATACAGTACCAAGAGTATTTGTTGGATGAATTGCATAAAAACCTGTCTTCACCTGAACCCCTAGATCGCAAGTCACTTCAGGATCTGGTACATAACTCCCAACAGGTTAGCAACCATTTCTTGCAGTGTGGTTATGATGCATTGGAAGCTTCATGTAGGTCAGCAATGACAGGTGCAGTCATACGTAGACATTCTTGGCTGAATGAACAAACCCTGCCAGATCATGTTAAAGCAAAGCTTCTGGATGCGCCACTGGAAAAGCAAAGGTTATTTGGCTCCACTGCTCAGGAGGTCTTAAAGAAATTTGAGGAAAAGGCTAAATCTGTACAAACAGTCAAATATTTTCTCCAGGTCCAACCTCCAAGATTCAGCAGAAATTGGTCCTCTAAGAACTGGTCCTTTCCAGACACAGAGAGATTTCAAAGAGGCAAGAACAGGTGTGCCAGAGGTAAAGGGCAAGCTAGAGGCTCCTACAGAGGACGTCAATGGCAGCCTCCTAACCAGAGAGGTAGTGCAGGACCTACAACTGCTGCACAAGCACAGACTCAATGACTTTACCTTGACCTCGCCAACCAGGGCTCAATTGGAAGCACCTTTGGGCGGAAAGCTATCTTTATTCTCAAAAAATTGGCACAGTATTATAAGGGACAAATGGACACTGCAAATAATAGACAAAGGATGCAGGTTCCATTTTCATACATTATCAAAAAGAAAAGGCATGCCAAACCTGCCACTGAATCAAAGGGCAGAGGCTTTAAAACAAATTTCCAACCTATTGCAAATGAAAGCTATAGAAAAGGTTCCTCTCACAGAACAAGGCCAAGGATTTTATTCCAGACTATTCCTTGTCCCAAGAAAAGAAAAACAATGGAGGTCTATTCTCAACTTGTCCGCACTGAATACTTATCTCATTGTACCAAAATTCAAAATGCTGACCCTACAGCAACTCCTTCCCATGCTGGGCAAGGGGTCTTGGCTGGTAACTCTAGACCTCAAGGAGGCATACCTGCATGTCCCTATCAGACAAAGTTGCAGAAGACACCTCAGATTTCTTGCAGGTTCAGAGCATTATCAATTCTCAGCATTGCCCTTTGGCTTATCTACTGCGCCCAGAGTATTCACGAAATGCCTGGCATCAGTAATTGCACACTGCAGACTTCAGGAGATTCAAATATACCCATACCTGGACGACTGCCTTATACAAGCGGACAGCCAACAAACATTGGTAAAACACTTGAATTATGCCATACGCCTACTTCAGGCTTTGGGATACACAGTCAACATTCGAAAATCAAGACTTGTTCCATCCCAAAGAATAATTTTTCTGGGTGCAAAACTAGATACAACCACCCAAATGGCTTTTCTCACAGAAGAAAAACAAGAACAACTACCGGATTACTTCTGAAACCTGGCAAAGCAAACCCAACTGACTGCAAGGAAAATACTGCAGGCCCTGGGTTTCATGGCATCTTGCATTCTTCTGATTCCACAAGCAAGGCTGCATATGAGGAAACTACAATGGTACCTAAGGAGTCTATGGTATCAACACAGTCACAGCCTAGAAGCTTTGATCCCCCTCATTCCATGCCTTCAAAAAGAATTTCTGTGGTGGGCTGAAGCAAGCCAGTCAAACATGGGTCTGCCTTTCAGCAAACCAAATATCAGCCAAACCATTACCATGGATGCCTCAGACCATGGATGGGGAGCGCACATGGAGGGCAGATGCATTCAAGGACAATGGACACAAACAGAATTTCGCCTGCACATAAACCAAAAGGAAATGCTGGCAGTGATACATTCAATCAAGGCCTTCAAGCACTTCCTACATCAAGGCCACCTGCTAATAAAGACAGACAATACCACAGTTATGTGGTACATAAACAAGCAAGGAGGTACCCATTCTTACCCTCTTTGCAGGCTGGCAATGAATCTTTGGCAACTTTCCCTAAAACTAAATATACAGCTGCAATCCCAGTTTGTACCAGGAAAAGACAATGTACTGGCGGACAGCCTAAGCAGAAACATCATGGATCCACACGAATGGATGCTGCACCCAGACACCTTTCTTCAAATAACACAATCATGGGGAAGGCCAGACATAGATCTTTTTGCCTCCCACCACAACCATCAACTGAAGAAATTCTGCACAAGGACATACCACCCACAAGCATGGAAAGTGGACTCTCTCTCTTTCAGCTGGAATGCTCTAACAGTATATGCATTTCCACCTCTTCCGTTAATGACCAAGGTCTTACTGAAGATCAGGACAGAACAACCAAAAGTGATTCTGATAGCTCCGGACTGGCCAAGACAACATTGGTACCCACTGCTATGGAGCTTGTCACGCACAAAACCGTGGCCTCTACCACAATGGCCACTTCTTCTGACACAGCACAATTACAAAACTCTGCACTCCAGCCTAAAAACCTTGCAGCTGACAGCCTGGAAAATACCTTGACTCCTCGCCTGGATAAACTATCCAAAAGGGTAAAGGATATCATCAAGGAAGCTCGGCGGCCTTCCACAAGAAAGGCATATTCAGCAAAATGGAAAAGATTTCGCACTTGGAACTCCACAAAGGGCCAAGATCCGACAGTAATGAGCATTCCACATATCCTGGAATACTTGGCAGAAATGCTCCATAATGGCCTCTCTTACTCTTCCATAAAAATTCATGCTTCAGCCATTTCAGCAGAGTACAACACTGATCCACCTGTATTTTCTCATCCGCTGCTAAAGCAGTTTCTAAGAGGGATAAAAAACATCAACCCTCCAAGGAAACCACCAGTGCCTACATGGGACCTTAACTTCATATTGGAAAAATTAACTCTACCTCCCTTTGAACCAGCAGCATCTGCAGAACTACAGTTCCTGTCTTGGAAGACTGCCTTCCTTCTGGCCATAACCTCAGCAAGAAGAGTATCTGAGTTACAGGCCCTCATGGCAGTACAACCATTTTGTACATTTCATCAGGACAGAGTCTCATTGAGAACCAATCCTTCATTCATGCCAAAGGTGGTATCCAGGGTCTCACTGAACCAAGCTATTCACCTGCCTACCTTCTTTCCAAATCCACAAAATAAAGGAGAGAAACTTCTGCATACACTGGACATTCACAGACAGTTGCGCTACTACTTGGACAGAACTAAGACTTTCAGGAAAACTGACCAGCTTTTTGTAGCATATGCTGCTGGTGTACAAGGAAAAGCAATTTCCAAACAGACAATTTCAAAATGGATAGGGAATTGCATTCGATTCTGTTACTCTTTTCATGGCAAACCTGTGCCATCCAACATTAGACCTCATTCCACCAGAGCCACAGCCACCTCCACAGCCTTCTTAAGAGGGGTGGCTACAAAGGACATCTTAGAAGCTGCTACATGGAGCTCCGTGCATACATTTTCCAAGCATTACAACTTACCATTATATTCCAGATCCAGAGCAGGCTTTGCTACTGCAGTCCTGCAGGGCATTTTAGCTACACCATCCTTTTCTTAGGTCCTACCTCCCCCAGCTTGGCTATGGTATTCTACCCATATGTAAGGACTGCAGATGCATCCTTGAAGGACATAGTACAGTTTTGTACCTACCATAAATGTAGATGTCCGATAGGTATGCATCTGCAGTCAGGATTTCCCTCCCTCCTACCCCTCTGTGGTATTCCTTGAGTAGTTATCCCTCTTTCTAGCTAACTGGGGTTATCTATTATGGTGTATTTGTTATATATATCACTGTGCATATTTGGAATTTTTTGCATCTCTCCAAATTTAGCCTTCATTAGAGGGCACCTGGCATCTGGGGCAAGAAAAACTGAGGAAGATGGCGTCGGCTGATGCTTTTATACCCCAGGCGCTCTGACGTCAGGGAAAAGGGCGACATCAGCCGACGCCGGACCCAGACTTTGGAATCCGGCCGACCGAAGGGCTGCCTGAGGCAGGACAACCCATATGTAAGAACTGCAGATGCATACCTATCGGACATCTACATTTATGGTAGGTACAAAACTGTACTTTCTATCCTGTTGTGGTGGTTTCTGAATTAGATTTTCTACACTGAATCCTTCACTTCGGAGGTACTCCATAACCGCAGTTTCTATTTCTTTAACTTTTCTATTACTAATCTCCTTTTCTACTTTTCCTCTTTGTCTTCTTATTTTTTGTAATGTAAAGTTCTCCATGTCCGGATTCCTTTGCCTGTATTTCTCTTCAAATATCTTTGGTGCTGCTCTTCTTCCCTCCAAGGAGCAGAAGATAATACAGCGGCAGATGAAGTCCGTGCTCAGCTCGCCACCCTAAATTCAATCGTGAATTTGTCCATGAGGCTTATATCATGTGGAGCAGATAGAATGAGTAGGGTAGTACGTTCGGGCATTTTTCTCAGAAGGCAGGCCTGAATGCGCCTTTACAGTTTTGCAAGCCCTTCAAGTCTCCTTCATTAACACCCCTTTTGACTGTTCTTTTCTTTTTGGGCTCAAAGATACACTCACCAGCTGTGAACAAGAAGGCAAGACCTTATCTGCCATTGGAGTATGTTTTTCCACACCTACTAGAGCCTTTTCCAAAGGTCAAGGCGGTAGTGGGAAGATGAGGTTCAGAAAATCTTAGATGTCTATCCAAACCACACAGGGTGAAAGTTCCTCTAGAGGCATAGCTGGGAACAATAATAGAAGATGCTGCCCTCTCATCAGGGGAGGCCCACAAATTCAGGGCTCCAGAGAATTGTTCTTTGGTAGACCCTTCCAGTGCTCCTGAAGGAGTGCCCAGTTGCTTGTCTCTGGAGGCAGTCGGTGGTCGATTTTCTCTGTTCCATGAAACCTGGCAAAAGATAAACAACAAATGGGTGCAGGACATAATATCCAAAGAATACATCATTCCTTTCTCCTTCCTCACTCCCGTAAACAAGTCAATTCCAGATGTTCCTCCCAGTCAAAGGAACAAACAACATTAGAAATCCAAAAGTTGCTAAGAAAAAGAGTCATCCAAGAAGTCCCCGCAGACCAGAGAGTATCCGGAACTTACTCAAGATTCTTTTTACTTCCAAAGAAAACAGGGGACTGGAGACCCATTTTGGACCTCAGAATCTAAACAAGTCTGTGAAAAAGGCCAAGTTTCAGATGGTGACACTGCAGTCGGTACTTCCAGTCCTGGAAAAATACAATTGGATGTGCTCTATAGATTTCAGGATGCGTGCTACCACATTCTAATGGAAAGGAGATCCAGAAGGTTCTTGTGCTTCTGGCTAGGAGCCAGTCACTTCCAGTTTCGAGCTCTGCCCTTTGGTCTCACTACAGCCCCCAGAGTGTTCACCGAGTATATGGCAGTAGTGGTGGCTCACCTGAGACGCAGAGGATTCTGCTTGTTTCCATATCTGGATGACGGTCTCATAACTGCCCTGACCAGACATCTTCTGCTACAAACCAGGGACTACACTCTACAGCTCTGTTCCTCCCTAGGGATTACCATAAATTATGAAAAATATGCTCTAGGGCCATGTCAGTCTGTGGTCTTAGTAGAAGCAGAAATAGACACAACAACTATGATAGCGAAACTTCCACAAGACAGAGTACACAGCCTTCGATACTGTGTAATAATGCGGATTAGGAAGAAACGGGCTTCTGCCAAACTAGATGTCCTTCAAGGATGCATCTGCAGTCCTTACAAATGGGTTGTCCTGTCGTCAGACAGCCCTTCGGTCGGCCGGATCCCAAAGTCTGGGTCTGGCTTCGGCTGATGTCGCACTTCACCCGACGTCATAGCTGCAGTTCTTCGGGTATAAAGGCATCAGCCGACGCCATTTTCCTCGGTCTTTCTTGCCGCGTGGCGCCCGAAGCAGAAGCTGTTCGCAAGTGCCGGTCAGTCAGAACCAGAGATTACTACTACCGAAGACTTCTAAAAAGCTAAGTACCCCGTTGGGGACTCCTTCTTGCCTCAGCCGATGTCAGAAAAAGTGAATAACTGTTTAACTTGTGGGAAACAAATACCTCATAAAGATTTCCACTCTTACTGCTTACCTTGCTTAGGCCCAGACCATGACGTAGCAGCTTGTTTAGCCTGTGCTTCTTTCAACCGACGGACGCTTAGACGTCGGTCTGAATTTGCTGAAGAGTTTTTCGGCTCCGCTTTTGCTTACATTATGCCGTCGGATACTCCGACTACGCAAATTTCTAAAAAGCGCAAGGAAAAGGACCGACACTCGCGGTCCGCGGTTTCGGCCGAAACCACGGTTAAGACAACCGCGAGTGTCTCGGTTTCGGCTGAAACCGAGTCCACGGTTCTTCCTTCGGCCGAAATCTTACCTCCTACCGAGGCCTCATCCGGCTTGGCTGAATCTGCTACTGAAATCCCACCCGCTCTTGCAGGTTCACAGGATTTATCTGATACTATCCCTTTGGATATTTCTACCCCTGCACGTGGAACTGCTAGGCCACCTGCATCCATGTCGATTAAGGCCTTTGCCAGGGCTAAAGCAGCAAAAACTACCAAAACTGTGCCTGCTAAGACCCCCTCTCACAGGCCTAGCTCTAGTTCACAAATGCTTAGTCTAGCAGAGGATCTCATTTCTTTGATCCGGGGATCCCAACCACATCCAGACAGGGCCTCTCACCCACCTCCAGAGAAGAGGACTAGAGTAGAGCCCCCTGAGCCAGTTTCTTCAGATGACTCCTCTGATGAATCAGATAATTCAAACCCTCCAGAGGGCCCTTTTTCTCCTTATGAGGACTCTGATGCAGAAGAGTCCATTCCTTCTGCCTCTCCGCCTGAGGAATTTTCTTTTGGGGAAACCTTGCATGCTATGAGGGAACAATTCCAATGGCAGGGCCAGGATTTTTCAGACTCTAGGAAAAGGCTTAGAACCTTTTTGCATTTGCCACAGCATAGGCCTTTAGCCATTCCTCCAGTACTTACTGTTGTGGATGATGCATTTAATGATGCTTGTACTGCTACTGATTCTCTTCCTCCGGCCCCTGCTAAGCCCGATAGGTACTACAGGGTTCCGGACACACATTATCATTTGTATAAGGCCCCTTTTGCAGATCCCGAAACTATCTCACAGGGACCCAAGGCTGTAGCAGCTACTTCTGCCAAAAACCCCCTCCCCTCTGAAAGGGAATCTAGGGCCTTAGAGAGATGGGGTAAAAAAGTTTACACTTCTGCTACTCTTTCAGCTAGGGCCTTGAACTGTCAATTCCACATGATTCAGTATCAGGAATTTATGTTAGACCAGTTAACTAAAAAACTGTCCTCGGATGAACCATTATACAAAAAATCTGTACAGGAAATGGTACATAACATTCAGCAGGTCAGTAATCATTCATTAAAATGCGGCTATGATGCACTGGAGGCTTCCTTTAGATCAGCCATGACTGGCACAGTGATCAGAAGACATGCATGGTTAAATGAGCAGTCCTTACCAGACCATGTTAAATCAAAGCTCCTAGATGCTCCCATGGATAAGCTCAATTTGTTTGGCTCCACTGCACAGCAGGTGCTAAAGAAGGTGGAAGAGAAAGCAAAATCTGTCCAGACAGTCAAGGATTTCTTGCAGGTCCAGCCACCAAGGTTTAGCAGGAACTGGCCTTCCAAGAACTGGTCCTTTCCAGACACCTCCAGAGCTCCGAGAGGCAGGAATAGGTGCTCAAGAGGCAGGGGTCAATCCAGAGGTGCCTACAGGGGACGTCAGTGGCAGGCTAACAACCAGCGAGGTGCAGCCACAGATCCAGCCACCACCACTTCCACAGGACAATCACAGTGACTTGGCTCTGGCACCGCCTACCAGGGAACAACTAGAAGCACCCTTAGGCGGGAAACTAGCCTTATTTTCAGTAAACTGGCATTACATCACAGGAGACAAATGGATTTTACAGACAATAGACCAAGGTTACAGGTTTCACTTCCATACTCTACCAAGGAAGAGAGGAATGCCAAACCTACCTCCAAATCAGAAGACAGAAGCTCTAGAACAAATAACTCACTTACTAAGGATGAGAGCTGTAGAAAGGGTACCATCTATGGAACAAGGGCAAGGATTTTACTCCAGACTCTTCCTGGTACCAAGAAAAGAAAACCAATGGAGACCTATTCTCGAACTGTCCGCTTTAAACACATACCTCATTGTTCCAAAATTCAAAATGCTGACCCTACAGCAGCTTCTTCCCATGCTGGGCAAGGAGTCTTGGCTGGTAACTCTAGATCTCAAGGAGGCATACCTGCACGTCCCCATACGACCAAATTGCAGAAGATACCTCAGATTTCTTGCAGGATCAGAGCATTATCAATTCTCAGCATTGCCCTTTGGCTTATCTACTGCACCCAGAGTATTCAAGAAATGCCTGGCATCAGTAATTGCTCATTGCAGGCTTCAGGGAATTCAAATTTACCCTTACCTGGACGATTGCCTGTTACAAGCGGACAACAAAAACAAATTAACAAAAGATTTGGAAAAGGTCATTCATCTACTACAAGCCCTGGGATACACAGTCAATATAAAAAAGTCAAGGCTGATACCATCCCAAAGGATAACCTTCTTGGGTGCAGATCTGGACACATCAAAACAAATGGCATTCCTGACAGTAGAAAAACAGGAGCAACTCCCTCTCTACTTCATGGCATTAACAAAGCAGAACCAGCTGACAGCAAGAAAAGTCCTGCAAGCCTTGGGTTACATGGCATCCTGCATAATATTGATTCCACATGCCAGACTACATATGAGAAAGTTACAGTGGTACCTAAGGAATTTATGGTCTCAGCACAAGCACAGCCTAGAAACCCAAATTCCAATAATTCCATGCCTGAAGCAAGAATTCCAATGGTGGGCTCAGGCCTGTCAATCAAACAAAGGACTGCCCATAAGGACGGACAACACCACAGTTATGTGGTACATCAACAAACAGGGAGGCACACATTCATACCCTCTATGCCGGATGGCAATGGACCTCTGGAATGTGGCCCTGAGCTTCAACATTCAGTTACAAGCAATTTTTGTGCCAGGAAAAGAAAATATACTAGCAGACATCCTAAGCAGAACTACCACGGATGCCCACGAATGGATGCTGCATCCGGACATCTTCAAAACCATTACAGGGAAATGGGGACTACCAGAAATAGACTTATTTGCATCCCCACACAATCACCAACTGAAAAAATTCTGCACAAGGACATACCACCCACTTGCTTGGGAAGTGGACTCCCTATCTTTCAGGTGGAAAAACTTGACAGCATATGCATTCCCACCTCTTCCTTTGATGCACAAGGTGCTATTGAAGATCAAAGAAGACCGTCCAAGGATTATCCTGATAGCTCCAGACTGGCCAAGGCAACACTGGTACCCATTACTGAGGAGTATGTCTCGGGAACAAATATGGCCTCTGCCCCTAGTTCCCTTGCTGTTAACACAGAACAACTTCAAAACCCTGCATCCAAACCTGAAAACACTGCAGCTGGCTGCCTGGAACATTGCATAAGACCAAATAACCCAGATTTATCTCAAAGGGTTAAAGACATTATCTTGGAGGCTCGCAGACCCTCAACAAGAAAAAATTATTCAGCAAAATAGAAAATATATCTCATTTGGAGTACTGCAAAAGGAGAGAATGTGTCACTGGTAAACATAGCTAACATCCTGGAATACTTGGCAGAGCTCTTCCACAATGGCCTGTCCTATTCTTCCAATAAGATTCATGCATCAGCTATTTCAGCAGAATACAACTTGGATCCTCCAGTCTTCTCACATCCTCTGCTCAGGCAGTTTCTGAGAGGAATTAAAAATGTAAAACCACCTAGGAAGCCACCATTGCCAGCATGGGACTTGAACTTTGTGCTAGAAAAATTGACACTCCCTCCTTTCGAGCCAGCAGCAACAGCAGAATTACAGTACTTATCATGGAAAACTGCTTTCCTGCTTGCAATCACTTCAGCAAGAAGGGTATCTGAACTACAGGCATTAATGGCAGTACAGCCCTTCCTGATCTTCCATCAAGATAGAGTGTCCATGAGAACTAATCCTACTTTTATGCCAAAGGTGGTCTCCAGGGTATCTTTAAATCAAGCTATCCACCTGCCTACATTCTTCCCCAACCCACAGAACAGGGAGAAAGACTGTTGCATACCTTGGATGTACATAGACAATTACGTTACTACCTGGACAGGACCAAGAGCAATAGAAAAACTGACCAGCTACTGGTAGCATATGCAACATGAATGGAAGGAAAAGCAATTTCAAAACAGACAATCTCTAAGTGGATAGGAAATTGCATTAGATTTTGTTACTCCTACCATGGGAAGAAAACTCCAGAAAACATCAGGCCTCACTCTACAAGGGCTACAGCCACGACCACAGCTTTTTTACGAGGAGTGGCTACCAAAGACATTTTAGAGGCTGCTACTTGGAGCTCCGTGCATACATTTGCCAAGCATTATAATTTACCCTTATACTCCAGATCCCGAGCAGGTTTTGCCACTGCTGTTTTGCAAGGGATCTTAACTACACCATAATCTTTTTTCTCCTCCTCCCCCAGTTTGGCTATGGTATTCTACCCATTTGTAAGGACTGCAGATGCATCCTTGAAGGACATAGTACAGTTTTGTACCTACCATAAATGTAGATGTCCGATAGGCATGCATCTGCAGTCAGGATTACCCACCCTCCTTCCTCTCTGTGGTACTCCTAGGGTATTTGCCCATCTTGTAGCTAGCTGGGGGAATCTATTATGGTGTATTTGTTTGTATATATGTACATACATGCTTATTTTTTGTTTGCTCTCTACTGTTTGGAACCATTTGCATTTATCCAAATTTAGCCTTCCTAGAGGGCACCTGGCATCTGGGGCAAGAAACACTGAGGAAAATGGCGTCGGCTGATGCCTTTATACCCGAAGAACTGCAGCTATGACGTCGGGTGAAGTGCGACATCAGCCGAGGCCAGACCCAGACTTTGGAATCCGGCCGACCGAAGGGCTGCCTGACGACAGGACAACCCATTTGTAAGGACTGCAGATGCATGCCTATCGGACATCTACATTTATGGTAGGTACAAAACTGTACTTTCTCCAAGTACTGGGAAAAATGGCAGCTTCAGTTGTTCTAATTCCTCTAGCTCGGCACCACATGAGAGAATCCTACAATGATTACTTTCGACACAGTGGTCAATTCTAGATCCTCCAGTGATGCACAGAATCATGATAACCGAGTTATGCAAAAAGGATCTACAGTGGTGGATCCAATCCCCTCTGATTTCTCAGGGCCGTCACTTTATTCCCCCTCAACCGCAAGCCACAGTGACCATGGACGCTTCCCAGATGGGGAGGGGTGGGTATTATCTGGGGAAGACAGTCCAAGGCATCTGGCAGGAACACGAGGCTGACTTGCACAAAAACATCCTAGAGATGAGGGCGGTGCTTTTTGCTTTGCAAGCATTTCAAGACACTCTTCTTCTCTAGGAACCATAGCAATCCAGTCGGACAACATGTCCATAGTCTGGTACATAAACAAGGGAGGGACCAGATCTTGCCCCCTTTGTCGAGAAGTTCTGAGGGTCTAGCAATGGGCAACGGCTTTCTACCATTTTCTGATAGCGATGCACATCCTGGGGAAATCCAACGTGATTGCAGACAAATTGAGCAGGGCCATACTATGGCCACATGAATGGTCCCTCAGTTAAAAGATTACAGAAGAGATCTTCCAGAAATGGGGCCAGTCTTGCTGCAATCTCTTTGCATCACCCATCAGTGCCAAATGCAGCAACTATTTTGCCCTGGTCCCTCCCACAGAGGAGTCATCAAGGGATGCACTTGTTCACGATTGGTCTCTGGGACTTCTTTATTTCTTTCCTCCTATCCCCCTAATTTCCAAGTTTGTGCAGAAAGCAAATTTGTTGGAGACAACAATAATTCTAATTGGCCTTGCCAAATCTGTTTCCCCTTTCTTCAGCCTCTTCTTTGGGATAAACCATGGAATCTGGACCCTGATACAGACCTTCTGACTCACCCATCAGGGATGGTTCACCCCAACCTGGACAATCTCAAACTAAAAGCTTGGCTGCTGCAGTTCCCCTGATTGCCAGGTATGTACTCCTTTCCTCTTCAGTCAAACATATTTTGCTGTCTTCCCATAAAACGTCTACACAGAAACTGTACAGGAGCAAATGGAAAAGATTTGTTACATGGGCCAACAATAATCAGTTAGACCCCTTTACTGCGCCCATACAGTCTATTCTAGAATTTTTGGCAGAACTTTTCAGTGAACTGCTGCAGCCCCTATTGAGGTCTAGTTGGCAGCACTTTCCAATTTTCATATAGGAGAAAATGGTTGTGGGATCATGTCACACAGACTCTGTAAAGCCTTCTTGAAAAGAACTACTATGTAAAGACCACCATATAAACATTCATCGCCCCCCGGGATCTTCATTTCATTTCATCTGACATCACCTGTCCCCACTTTGAACTGTCAGCAACATGTGAATTGAAATACCTCTCCTGGAAAACACACTTTTTAATGGCTATTACTTAAGCCAGAAGAATTTCTGAATTGCAGACCTTATCTGTCAAGCCCTCATACCTAATTATTCATATCCCTCTTTTCTACCAAAGGTTGTGTTGGAAAGTAACCTCAACCAATCTATAGAGTTGCCAGTTTTCCTCCCTAGCTTCCAAAATAAAGGAGAATATTTACTGCATCTCCTAGATGTTCACAGACAGTTATTTTTTATAATTGCATAAGACCTCTGAGTTCAGAAAATCAGATCAGCTCTTCATCTCTTATTCTGATCTAAAAAAAAGGTCAACCAGTCCCAAAGGTTACTTTATAAAAATGGCTTACATTATGTATATCTTACATTTATGATTAAAAAAATAGACCCCTTCCAACTACTATTAAAGCTCACTCCGCTACGTCTGTAACCATGTCCGCAGCCTTTAAAGCTAGATTACCATTGGATAACATTTGTGCTGCAGCAACGTGGGCAAAACCTCATACTTTTATTACTCATTACAAAGTAGATTTGGCCTTGAGGAGTACACCCTCTTTTGGTTCTGTGGTTCTAAGGAATATTCTCCCATGAGTCACCTGAGTCAGGTTGCTTGGGACCCAGTCCCATCAGTGAGAATAAAGGCGAGCTTGACAACATCACATAAAGAAGTTATGTACTTACCATAACATTCCATGTGTGTTGTCCATCTCGCCCTTTATTCTCACAACCCTCCCTGCATAACCCCCTGCCTATACTCCTGGGAGACCGAGTAGCACAAATTCAATACTAAAGAGCCATATAGCCTCAGAACTCATTGTTTTCTAAATTGTTTTAGAGATATAAAAGTGTATACATATTACATATACATGTGTGCATATATATATATATATATATATATATATATATATATATATATGTGTGTGTGTGTATAGATATATAGAGAGATATATGTGTGTGTGTGTGTATATATATATATATATATATATATATATATATATATATATATATATATATGTATGTATTTTCCTGTAATGCTGGGGGCAAACAAGGTCTGAGGAAGCTGGGGGATGCATTATGGGTAACGAAATGAGCCCACGAGCTTGGAAAATGGCTGAGAAGGATCTGATGGATCGGCTCCAACCCCCACATCAGTGAGAATAAAGGGCGAGATGGCAACACACACGGAACGTTATGGTAAGTACATAAATTATTTTTTTCATTTTATCCCTCTCATTAGGCTGTCCCTTCTGAACATTTTCCATATTCCCTAATAACTCTAAGAATACCCATTCCTGAAATTTCCCTCTAACAAATAAATGAGAAAACACCACTGTCATTTATACTCGATTTTTCTGCATCTTTGTTTGCTTTTATTTTTGCATGATCGAAAATAGTTATTGGGTGTGTGCCAAAGCTTTCACTTAAGGTACACATGCTTCTGTGAGATATAATTTCTATCCATTCTAACCCATTCCTGTACTTTAGGGAATTATTTGTAGTAAGGTATTCTTTCTTTATCCCTGGTATTTCCACCTTGAACTAGCACCAGTTTTCTCATTTTGATCTGTAACTGCAAGTCTCAACTGGGTGGCTTTAACACTCAAATCTTGCTTTCCTATTCCCATGAGTACCAGAGAAGGATCAGCTCATCCCATGTGACCCTTGCCCTCTTCACTTCCCATCAAATCTCCAGTTCTTTAATATTTTCCATTTGTCAGTTTCATTTATAACATTTTTATGCATTATATTGTGCCAGTGTTATTTTTTTTGCGTTCTTTTTATGAATAACAGGTTTTATTTTTATGTAGATGTTTTGCCAATGGACAGTCCAGTTTATATGTATTAAAATAAAAGCATGATATTTGATAAACACAATAATGTGTTTATTTCTTTTGCAGTCCAAATTCTCTCCACAAGGTGGCATCATATCTCTGTCTTTTACCAGCACTGCCTGAAAATGTTGACACTACGTATGAGAAGGAGTTTCTACTAGAATTGCTGGTAAGTGCAGCTGCTGCTGGCAGGTTGTTAGTTGTGCCATAGAACAGAATTGAAAGTCATGTCTGAACCAAATGTAGACTTGCAGCAGTAAATAATATGGTAGAAAGAAAGGGGGAGAGGCGACATACATTTTTAGTTACATACTTTAAACAAGTCAGTTCCACTGCATCAGCAATAACGGTGGTGGAACTGTAAACATATGTCCTTTTTTTAGCTTTCTTCCTGCAGTAGTCTCAATCCAAGTACCAGGTATTTTGCCTGAGATTTTAGAGATTTTGGTGCAGCGATAGCGTTATCGCCTCACAGCAAGAGGTTCTCCCATTCAATTCTCGACTGGAGCGCCTTCTGTGTGGAGTATGCATATCCTTCCCGCGGTCGAGTGGCTTTCGAAAGACATGCATAAATGGGCGTGCCTTCGTTGAAGGTTGGGCGTCGAGCTGGCACCTCGGCATCGTAAAAATCTACTGCCAATTATTAGCGGACCAGAGTTCCGCTCTGGCGACCCCTAACCGGGAAAAAACGAAAGAACAACAACAACAACTTCTTGGAACACTTTTGTGAGAGATGGCTTGGTTTTTCTCCTAGAGAACTCCTGCCTCTGTACAACATTCTGTAGCTCTGATATTATGGAGTGTGCTTGTGCCTTCTCCAGCACTTGCCATGACATCATGTTGGGTGAACACGTTGCTTTTGTGAATTAACTATAAGTAATGTAGAAAGTTCATCGCTGTGACTTCAAAGCCCCCTGTTTCCTTATTTAGTCAGTTTTTGTCTTAGTTCAAGCATTGATTTGAACTGAGCTTTAGTCTTTTTTCATCTCTGCATCCTACTTAGAAGATACTGTATGATAAAAACATTGTACCCGCTGAGTACTGCTCTGGAGAATTTATGTGGCTGTGAACTATGGCCTCTTTGTTTCAGTTGGTTTGATGTTCTATGGATTGGTAAGGAAAATGTATGCTCTCAACAGTACCTGATAAAGATGCTGTTCTTTGTGTTTCACTGTTGCAGTCATCACATTTGGGTTATCTGCTTGCAGTAGGCCTCAGTCGGCCTGATTATCAAAGTCTTGGGTCCTGCGTCGGTTGCTGTTTCATCTTCCATGACGTCAGGTAGTCAGGGGTATAAAGCATGCAACTGATGCCATTACATCAGTCTTTCTTGTCGTGCGGAGCCCGAAGCAGAAGCAGTTTACAAGTTCCGGTTGGCCGACTCCTGAAATTTTCATTTTTGAGTTTCAGAACTGAAGTCTTCAACTAAAGCTAAGTACCCCATTGGAGAAACTTTTTCTTGCTCTAAACCGATGTCAGTAAAAGCCAATAATTGTATTTCTTGTGGAAAGCAAATACCTCATAAAGATTTTCATTCATACTGTATTTCTTGCCTAGGCCCTGACCACGTCGTACCTCTCGTCGGTTTTGTGCCGTATTTAAACAACGAACTGTTCGTTGTCGGTATATTTATGCTTCTAAATATTTTGGTACTCGGTTCAATTACCCAGATATGGCTTCGGTAAGCCACCAGACTACTGACATTCCGAAAAAACGCAAAGATAAAGACAGAGACAAGCCGCATAGGTCCAAAGCTGTCGACGACGCTTCTCCTAAGCCAGTCGCCAGTTCGTCGGTACTCAGTGAGGCACTTTCACAGCCCCTGATACCTGCTACTTCAGATTCGCAGGCCTCTACTGAGACCCATTCCGAATCCGGTATGCTGCGAGATGATTCAACTGTGGAACCTGCAGATGTCTCTACCTTGGATGGGTATGGAGCCGCTGTGCAGGCACTGGCTTCTGAGGGTGTATTCAGGCCTACTAACTTGCATATTAAACCAACGCCATCTTCTTCTTCAAGGCCTAAAACTCGATCCATACCTAGAAAATCGACGCCCAGACCGCATGGTCAGGCCTCTATGCCTAAAAAACAAATGATAAGAATGGCTGAAGACCTTATTTCTTTAATCAGGGGAAGCCATCCTTCCCCCTCTGAGAGACCTAGGACTGAATTTGCTTATGATTCTTCTGATCAGTATTCTGAAATTTCTGTTTCCTCTGGTGACCAGGATTTACCCTTATCTACCTATGAGGATTCTGATGCAGAGGACTCTATTCCCTCTGCTTCCCTCCAAAGGATTTCTCTTTTGGTGAAACTTTGCATACTCTTAGGGAGCATTTTCGCTGGGAAAGCCAGGATTACTCTGATTCTAAAAAGAGGCTAAGGGATTTCTTACTCCTGCCCCAACACAGGCCTTTAGCTATCCCCCCTGTACTGGACATTGTTGATGATGCCTTTTTGGAATCTAACTTGGCCCCTGACTCATTACCTCCAACTCCCAGAAAACCAGATAGATATTGCAGGGTTCCTGACCCTCACAAGTTCCTCTTTAAAAATCCTACTGCAGATCCTTAGGCCATTTCACAGGGACCCAAGGGCATTAAGGCTACTACTACCAAAAATCCTACCCCCTCTGATAGAGATTCCAGGGAGCTGGATAGATGGGGTAAGAAGGTATACACTTCTGCAACCATGGCCATTAGGGCCTTAAACTGACAGTTTCATATGTTAAAGTATCAGCAGCATATTATTGGATTGCTTAAACAGAAAATGATGTTGATTCCTGACTGTGCTGAAAATAAGGATTTACAGGATTTAATGCATTCTGCTGAACAAGTTGGAAAACATACTTTGCAATGTGGTTTTGATTCAGTAGAGGCATCTTGCAGGGCTGCTGTCACGGGGTCTGTACTTAGAAGGCATGCTTGGCTTAAGGAGCAATCTTTGCCAGATCATGTTAAAGCTAAATTGCTGGATGCTCCCTTAAACCAGGACTGCCTGTTTGGCAACAAAGCAGAAGTAGTACTTAAAAAGATGGAGGAAAAAGCTAAATCTATGCAAACTGTTAAAGATTTCCTGCAATTACAGCCTCCAAGATTTAGTAGGCATTGGCCCTCTAAGAACTGGTCCTTTCCAGCCTCTTCCAGGCCTTCTCAGTCCAAACCCAGAACCAGCAGAACACACAGGCTTCAGTCCCAAGGTACGCACAGGACTAAGCAGTAGGGAGCTCCCACTTCCAAAGCAGGGAGTAGTAAGACTCCCCCCTATGGTAAACTGTCTCAATGACTTAATTTTAAAACTTCCAAGCCCTTCTCAACTGACTGCTCCTTTAGGGGGAAAGATTGCTCTGCAGGCAAAAAACTGGGAACTCATTACCCAGGACAAATGGGTTTTAAATATAGTTTCCCAAGGATACAGATTCTACTTCCACACTTTACCAACCCCAAACGGTTGGCCAGATCTACCCCCAAATCAGTGGGCAGAGGCTAAACTGCAAGTTCTCTCTCTCTTAAGTATAAGGGTTATTCAAACTGTCTCAGAAGAGGAAAGGGAACAAGGTTTCTACCCAAGACTTTTCCTGGTGCCCAGAAAAGACAACTCCTGGCATCCTATCCTGGATCTCCCTATCCTAAACACTTTTTTGGTGATGCCAAAATTCAAGATGCTAACTCTTCACCAGTTGCTTCCAATGCTAGGCAAGGATGCCTGGTTGGCAACACTGGATGTAAAGGAAGCCTACCTGCACATCCTAATCAGGGAATCTTGTAGAAGATACTTGCGCTTCAAAGCTGGCATCATACTCTAAACAACTATTTGTTGATTCCAAAATTCAAGATGCTGATGCATCACCAGCTACTTCCTATGCTAGGCAAAGATGCATGGTTGGCAACACAAGACTTTAAAAGAAGCATACCTGCACATCCCTATCAGGGAGTCTTGCAGAAGATGCCTATGCTTCAAAGCAGGCTACATGCACTATCAGTTCTCTGCACTGCCCTTTGCCTTATCTACTGCGCCCAGGGTATTCACAAAGTGCCTAGCTCCAGTCATTGCATTTTGCAGGCAAAGAAGTATTTAGATATACCCATACCTGGACGATTGTCTAATTCAAGCTGAAAGCCAGGACATACTTTTGAACCATCTGGCGTTTGTACAAATGGTGCTAACTTGTCTGGGGTACACCATAAACAAAAATAAATCACATCTTGTACCCTGCCAACAAATTGTATTCCTGGGAGCAAGCTTGAACACAACTTCCCAGATGGCTTTCCTCATGCCAGAGAAACAAGTTCATTTGACAGCTTACTTCAAACTAATGGCCACAAAGACCCTGCTATCTGCAAGACAAATATTGCAAGCCCTGGGGTTCATGGCCTCTTGCATTCTTCTAATTCCATATGCAAGACTGCATATGAGGAAACTACAATGGTATCTAAAATGCCTATGGTGTCAACATTCTCAGGATCTAGAAGCAATGATTCCTATCATACCTTGCCTACAGATAGAGTTCCTTTGGTGGGCTGAGGCCTACCACCAAAACAAGGGACTGGAATTTACTCTACGCCCTGCCGCCCAAACCCTAACAACAGACGCATCAGACTATGCATGGGGGGCTCACTTGGCAGGGAAGTGCATTCAGGGCAAATGGAACCCAAGTCAAATGCACCTGCGTATCAATCAAAAAGAAATATTATCTGTACAGAATGCTCTGACAGCCTTCAAGGACCACATTCTTCCAGGATAATTAATGGTAAAGATGGACAAACACCACTGTTATGTGGTACATAAACAAGCATGGGGTAACCCACTCATGCCCTCTCTGCAGACTAGCCATGGCTCTGTGGAATACAGCGTTGAGCTACCAAGTGCACCTACAGGCTCAGTTCCTGCCAGGGAAGCTAAATTCACTGGCAGATGAACTAAGCAGAAATCTCATGGACCTACACGAGTGAAAACTGGAACCAAAGACATTCAACATGTTGATAAACAAATGGGGGAGCCCAAAGATAGACCTGTTTGCCTCCCCCAGAGCTAACAATCGGACAAATTCTGCACAAGGACTCCCCACAAACAAGCTTGGAAAGTGGATGCCCTGTCCTTCACCTGGAAAAACTATCAATTTATGCCTTTCCTCCTCTGCCTCTCCTCTCTAAGGTACTACTAAAGATCAAACAGGACAAACCAAGGATGGTAGTGATTGCACCAGACTGGCCACACCAACACTGGTACCCCCTCTTGTGCAGTGTGTCACTGCTGGCACCATGGCACCTGCCTCAGACCCCTTACCTTGCTGTCCCACCAGGAGGGCCAGATTCTGTACCCTCAGCTTCAAATCCTGAACCTGGCAGCCTGGCTAATTACCTGATCTCTCTCCATTACCATCCCTCAGTAAACAAGTGTTGGATATCATTCTGGAGGCAAAGAGCTTATGCTGAAAAATGGAAAAGATTCTGTTCCTGGAACCAAACTCAGGGGATGGGTACAGCAGTGCCCAGTTTACCTCAGATTCTTCAATACTTAACTGAGATGCTTCACAAGGGCCTTTCCTTTTCCTCCATCAAAATTCATGCCTCAGCCATTTCAGCTCATTACAACACAGAACCTCTCCTCTTCTCTCATCCACTGCTCAAGCAGTTCCTCAGAGGGGCCAAAAAATTAAGACCACCTAGGAGAGCCCCAACTCGAGCCTGGGACCTTAACTTTGTATTGGAAAAACTCACTCTACCTCCTTTTGAGCCAGCTGCAAGTGCAGAGTTGAAATTCCTTTCTTGGAAAACAACCTTCCTTTTAGCAATCACTTCAGCAAGACGGGTATCTGAATTACAGGCCCTTATGGCAGTGGAGCCTTTCATCATCTTTCATGCGGACAGGGTGTCCCTCAGGGCCAATCCCTCTTTCATGCCCAAGGTAGTATCCAATGTGGCTCAGAATCAGTCCATTCTTTTGCCAACCTTCTTTTCTAATCCACAGAACAAAGGGGAACGAATTCTGCACTCCTCAAATGTGCACAGACAACTTAGATTTTACTTGGACAGGACTAAATCTCTCAGGAAATCTGAACAGCTGTTGGTGGCATTTGCTCCAGGGGCAGAGGGGAAGGCCATTTCAAAGCAAACCATTTCTAAATGGATAGGCCATTGCATTCATTTCTGCTATAAGCACAATGGAAAAACCTATCCCACAGGGGATAAGACCACATTCAACCAAGGCTGCATCTACCTCTACAGCCTTTCTCAGAGGTGTCCCTACCAGGGACATCCTAGAAGCTGCTACCTGGAGTTCTGTACATACTTTCACCAAGCATTACCATTTGCCAATTTTCTCTAAATCCAGAGCTGGCTTTGCCACTGCAGTCTTGCAGGGCCTTATAGCTGGTCCTAATGCTATCTAATTTCCTCCTCCCATCCTTAACTTTGGGAATCTAACCAAATGTGATGACTGCACCAGTGAAACACGAAGAATATAGTATAGTTGTGTACACTTACCATAAATGTAGATGTTCGAGTGTATTCACTGTTGCAGTCCTGGTTACCCTCCCTCCAGCCCCCTGACTTCTTTTGACTGTACCTCTTTTCCTTTTTACTATACTTAAAGCTTTTTTGGTGTATTTGTTTTTTTGTTGGAGGTGTAACCTTGTATATATATATATATATATATATATATATATATATATATGTTAAATTGCTTCCCATTAGGGGGTCACCTGACATCTGGGGGCAAGAAAAACTGATGTAATGGCGTTGGCTGCATGCTTTATACCCCTGACTACCTGACGTCATGGAAGATGAGACAGCACCCGACGCAGGACCTAAGACTTTGATAATCAGGCCGACTGAGGGCTACTGCAAGCAGATAACCCAAATGTGATGACTGCAACAGTGAAACACGAAGAACAGCATCTTTATCAGGTACTATTGAGCATACATTTTCCTTACCAATCCATAGAACATCAAACCAACTGAAACAAAGAGGCCATAGTTCACAGCCACATAAATTCTCCAAAGCAGTACTCAGCGGGTACTATGTTTTTATCATACATTATCTTCTAAGTAGGATGCAGAGATGAAAAAAAGACTAAAGCTCAGTTCAAATCAATGCTTGAACTAAGACAAAAACTGACTAAATAAGGAAACAGGGGGCTTTGAAGTCATAACGATGAACATTCTACATTATTTATAGTTAATTCACAAAAGCAACGTGTTCACCCAACATGATGTCATGGCAGGTGCTGGAGAAGGCACAAGCACACTCCATAATATCAGAGCTACAGAATGTTGTACAGAGGCAGGAGTTCTCTAGGAGAAAAAACAAGCCATCTCTCACAAAAGTGTTCCAAGAAGTTGTTCTTCTTCTTCTTTCGGCTTTTCCCACGCCAGAGCGGAACTCTGGTCCGCTAATGATTGGCAGCAGATTTTTACGGTGCCGAGGTGCCAGCTCGACGCCCAACCTTCAACGAAGGCACGCCCATTTATGCATGTCTTTCGAAAGCCACTCGACCGCGAGAAGGATATGCATCTATATTTATGGTAAGTGTACACAACTGTACTTTTTGAAGAAATGCTTCACCTAGACCCCCATCTCCATGATGACCTTTGGACAATGAGATCTGAACTTCATGATTGATGCTCTCTGTTATCTGTTATTTAAACTGTTTCCAAGTATTTGAAGTTCATATTTGGAAAAAGTACCACCAGACAAAAATTACAGATTAAAGAATCATTTTTTATTTTCACAAGGACAAGACATCCATCAGAATCTTTATTTTTTCAGAAATTAATGTCTGACATATCTCTTAACCGTCCAGTATTTTTTTTCCTATAGATCACATTACGGGAGATCACATTGTCTTGTACCTAAGATATTTACTGACATTTTTAGTTTTTTCTCCATAAAGATGTGCATGTGTTAAGGAAAATAAAACAGCTGTTCATCTCCTTTTTGCTGACAGAGATCGTGTTTATGTGGCAAACTAGACGCTTTCGAGTTAGCGTACTGCATCATCTTTTGCCACCAAAAGACCAACCAGCCCTTGGGGAGTGAAAGCATGACAGTTTGTTACACCGTTGGCCACCTGTAGCTCATGTCCATTGCAAACTGTTTGTTGTAGATCAGCTAATACAATTAACAAACATCTGTTATATCACATCACAATAAATTAATAAAGCCCATGAAGTGGATAGCATTTCATTTTTTCCTTTCCATCTAGGTGTCTCGTCATGAGAGGCGGATATCTCAAATTCAACAGCTTAACCAGATGCCTCTGTATCCTACTGAGAAGATAATTTGGGATGAAAACATTGTACCCACTGAGTATTACTCTGGAGAAGGTATGTGGCTGTGAACTATGATCTCTGAGGGATGTACATCGTACTTCCTAAAGTGATGGTAATAAAACATTTTCATGCTAGTGTATTTCATAAATGAAAGTACATAAATGGGATATTAATTTTATAGGTGACAGTCACATCTCTCTGGAAGTGATCTCCATTCTTGAGGCCTAGTACAGAGAAGTATGCAAGGTTTTGCCCATTATTTCTTGTATTGTGTCCTGCTGTAGCCTTAATTTCTGTTTATTTTATTTGGTGAGACTGGCTAGTCAGTGCCCAGTCAATCCCACCCAACACACTGGGCAGTTTTTTTATGACATTATTATAAATAAGCCCCAATTTTTGGAAGTATTGAAGGTAGTAGTGTTAGTCATGTGGTTGCAGGGAGGTTCAGCCTTCCTCACAGGGGATGGTAGTCCTCTCGATGTGAAATTGCTCATCAGAAACCTGCTAGACCTACCAGATGCTATTAGGTATTGGCTAAGCATTCTTTGAAGTATGGTACCATATCCCATTTCTATGTCACTTTTAAGACTGATTTTATTGGACACTAACTTTGGAATAACTTCAGTTCTGAAAACTGATATTCTCGCAATTTGTTATATCTAATTTAATAGTTGATGGCTGGAAGATTCCTTTGGGTCAGCCACTTTTGCTTATTGAGTAAAATCATAGGCAAGCGGGTAGCTATGCTGAACCTGTGAAGTTACCTTCGGCATTTCAGTTTTGCATTGTATAAACCATCATATGCTATAATGTGCATGAGTGCTAATGTAGGGACTTATTTTTCTTTTTTAGTCTGGTATATTTGTTATGGGAAGTGGTTGCTGTAACTTGTAGACCATCTTTGCTGGGTCTGCTTCTGGACTTATTCAGTTTGCTAATTTAGGTCAGCAAAGACTTGTAATTCTGCATATGTTTATTTTGCTTTGTATTGTTTGGAAAGCAACCATTGTATTTGTTTCAGGTCACACATCGCCATGTCTGTCATATCTGTGGCCTTTGGTTGAGTCTAGTATAGCTAGAGTAGGGTTATCACCTTTTCAAAAGCCCAAAGTGGGACATTTTTGGTACAAATGTCAGATTTTGCAGGCCGAAACATACCCACGGCCAGTACAAAGGACAAAACTTCACTTTTTTGCCTAACTAAAAGCTTATTCTTGTAGCATTTTAATTGCTTATTCTGTTTTGTGTAACATTTAGGTGTTTCAGATACAGAATGACTGTTTTATGCACCTATTACATAAAATATAGGAAATAAT
This sequence comes from Protopterus annectens, assembly GCF_019279795.1. Taxonomy (NCBI): domain Eukaryota; kingdom Metazoa; phylum Chordata; order Ceratodontiformes; family Protopteridae; genus Protopterus; species Protopterus annectens. Next base: position 102,196,377 of record NC_056737.1, read on the forward strand.
TTTGTCCTAAAATCTCAGGACATTTGCCATTTTTACAATTTTTTTGCAGGACACAACTGTCCCTGACAAAGTGGGACAGGTGGTAACCCTAAGCTAGAGTAGTTTTCCTGCAAATTTCTGCTATGCATTCATTTGCCAGCAGTTCAGTAAGTAAGTACCATCTTTTTTTTTTTTTTCTGAAAAATTTCTTTATTCGGTTTTCATATAGAAATAGTAAAATAAAATAAACTTCCATTGTACACATTATTTCAAATGGAAAAACATGCATCTACGATACATACAAATAATAACAAAAATCAGAAAACAACAACCTATATACATGGATAAATGCTATACTACACATTAATACAATCTCCCAAAAATGCTGCAGCACGTCCTCATCACAATTTGTGCTCCTGTTAAATTCTACATCTCAAAGAACTGGACTCTTGCTTCCCCCCTTTCATGGGAAGTCTTCAGCAATTTAGCCATTAAATACATCTCTTCCCACAAACTACTATACATAACTACCAAACACAAATATTACTGCAAGTATTGGGAATACTTGCTGGATGTCATCCTTAAGAGGTGAAAATATTACTCAATGTTAGAAAAGATCTCCTTATTATAAGAAGCTGGTAGGAAATTTTAATCAGAACTTAACTTTTTTTGATTGTTGGTAATTAGCTGACTGCATAAGGATCTATCCCGTACATAGGATACCTTCTCTTTTTCCTTAATTTTAATATACCATTACTGGTTGTACTTATAAATCCTCTCTACTTACACGTTGGCTATTAGTGTGACTTCTTTGTACATAGGGAAGTACCATCTTGATCTGATGCTGCCGTTTTCAACTATTGGCTTACTCAGCCACATTTACTAGGCTGTCAAATTCAACTCTTGAGCTCCTCCCTCTACCTGTAATGTCGTCAACTACAGTACCTCAGATCTCATTTACCACCATATTGTAACAGACGTGGATCCTTTTCACAGAGCTTTTTGGTGTAGTCATTTTTTTTCCGTGAGTGCCGTTTCCTTATTTTTTCTTATAACCTTCAGTTTTTCTCATCCCCTACCTACTTACTCATGACATGATGTCCTTCAAGGATGCATCTGCAGTCCTTACAAATGGGTTGTCCTGTCGTCAGGCAGCCCTTCGGTCAGCCGGATTCCAAAGTCTGGGTCTGGCCTCGGCTGGTGTCGCACTTCACCCGACGTCATAGCGGCAGTTCTTCGGGTATAAAGGCATCAGCTGACGCCATTTTCCTCAGTCTTTCTTGCCGCGTGGCGCCCGAAGCAGAAGCTGTTCGCAAGTGCCGGTCGGTCAGAACCAGAGATTACTACTACAACTACCGAAGACTTCTAAAAAGCTAAGTACCCCGTTGGGGACTCTTTCTTGCCTCAGCCGATGTCAGAAAAAGTGAATAACTGTTTAAATTGTGGGAAACAAATACCTCATAAAGATTTCCACTCTTACTGCTTACCTTGCTTAGGCCCAGACCACGACGTAGCAGCTTGTCTAGCCTGTGCTTCTTTCAACCGACGAACGCTTAAACGTCGGTCTGAATTTGCTGAACAGTTTTTCGGCTCCACTTTTGCTTACATTATGCCGTCGGATACTCCGACTACGCAAATTTCTAAAAAACGCAAGGAAAAGGACCGACACTCGCGGTCCGCGGTTTTGGCCAAAACCGCGGTTAAGCCAACTGCGAGTGTCTCGGTTTCGGCTGAAACCGAGTCCACGGTTCTTCCTTCGGCCGAAAGCTTGCCACTTACCGAGGCCTCATCCAGCTTGGCTGAATCGGCTACTGAAATCCCACCTGCTCCTGCAGGTTCACAGGAATTATCAGATACTATCCCTTTGGATATTTCTACCCCTGCACGTGGAGCTGCTAGGCCTCCTGCATCCATGTCGATTAAGGCCTTTGCCAGGGCTAAAGCAGCAAAAACTACCAAAACAGTGCCTGCTAAGACCCCCTCTCACAGGCCCAGTTCTAGTTCACAAATGCTTAGTCTAGCAGAGGATCTCATTTCTTTGATCCGGGGATCCCAACCACATCCAGACAGGGCCTCTCACCCACCTCCAGAGAAGAGGACTAGAGTAGAGCCCCCTGAGCCAGTTTCTTCAGATGACTCCTCTGATGAATCAGATAATTCAGACCCTCCAGAGGCCCCTTTTTCTCCTTATGAGGACTCCGATGCAGAAGAGTCCATTCCTTCTGCCTCTCCGCCTGAGGAATTTTCTTCTGGGGAAACCTTGCATGCTATGAGGGAACAATTTCAATGGCAGGGCCAGGATTTTTCAGACTCTAGGAAAAGGCTTAGAACCTTTTTGCATTTGCCACAGCATAGGCCTTTAGCCATTCCTCCAGTACTTACAGTTGTGGATGATGCTTTTAATGATGCTTGTACTGCTCCTGATTCACTTCCTCCGGCCCCTGCTAAGCCCGATAGGTACTACAGGGTTCCGGACACACATTATCATTTGTATAAAGCCCCTTTTGCAGATCCCGAAGGGACCCAAGGCTGTAGCAGCTACCTCTACCAAAAACCCCCTCCCCTCTGAAAGGGAATCTAGAGCCTTAGAGAGATGGGGTAAAAAAGTTTACACTTCTGCTACTCTTTCAGCTAGGGCCTTGAACTGTCAATTCCACATGATTCAGTATCAGGAATTTATGTTAGACCAGTTAACTAAAAAACTGTCCTCGGATGAACCATTAGACAAAAAATCTGTACAGGAAATGGTACATAACATTCAGCAGGTCAGTAATCATTCCTTAAAATGCGGCTATGATGCACTGGAGGCTTCCTTTAGATCAGCCATGACTGGCACAGTGATCAGAAGACATGCATGGTTAAAAGAACAGTCCTTACCAGACCATGTTAAATCAAAGCTCCTAGATGCTCCCATGGATAAGCTCAATTTGTTTGGCTCCTTTGCACAGCAGGTGCTGAAGAAGGTGGAAGAGAAAGCAAAATCTGTCCAGACAGTCAAGAATTTCTTGCAGGTCCAGCCACCAAGGTTTAGCAGGAACTGGCCTTCCAAGAATTGGTCCTTTCCAGACACCTCCAGAGCTCCGAGAGGCAGGAATAGACGCTCAAGAGGCAGGGGTCAATCCAGAGGTGCCTACAGGGGACGTCAGTGGCAGGCTAACAACCAGCGAGGTACAGCCACAGATCCAGCCACCACCACCACTTCCACAGGACAATCACAGTGACTTGGCTCTGGCACCGCCTACCAGGGAACAACTAGAGGCACCCTTAGGCGGGAAGCTAGCCTTATTTTCAGTAAACTGGCATTACATCACAGGAGACAAATGGATTTTACAGACAATAGACCAAGGTTACAGGTTTCACTTCCATACTCTACCAAGGAAGAGAGGAATGCCAAACCTACCTCCAAATCAGAAGACAGAAGCTCTAGAACAAATAACTCACTTACTAAGGATGAGAGCTGTAGAAAGGGTACCATCTATGGAACAAGGGCAAGGATTTTACTCCAGACTTTTCCTGGTACCAAGAAAAGAAAACCAATGGAGGCCTATTCTCGACCTGTCCGCTTTAAACACATACCTCATTGTACCAAAATTCAAAATGCTGACCCTACAGCAGCTTCTTCCCATGCTGGGCAAGGAGTCTTGGCTGGTAACTCTAGATCTCAAGGAGGTATACCTGCACGTCCCCATACGACCAAATTGCAGAAGATACCTCAGATTTCTTGCAGGATCAGAGCATTATCAATTCTCAGCACTGCCCTTTGGCTTATCTACTGCGCCCAGAGTATTCACGAAATGCCTGGCATCAGTAATTGCTCATTGCAGGCTTCAGGGAATTCAAATTTACCCTTACCTGGACGACTGCCTGTTACAAGCGGACAACAAAAACAAATTAACAAAGATTTGCAAAGGGTCATTCATCTACTACAAGCCCTGGGATACACAGTCAATATAAAAAAGTCAAGGCTGATACCATCCCAAAGGATAACCTTCTTGGGTGCAGATCTGGACACATCAAAACGAATGGCATTCCTGACAGTAGAAAAACAGCAGCAACTCCCTTTCTACTTCATGGCATTAACAAAGCAGAACCAGCTAACAGCAAGAAAAGTCCTGCAAGCTCTCGGTTACATGGCATCCTGCATAATATTGATTCCACATGCCAGACTACATATGAGAAAGTTACAGTTGTACCTAAGGAATTTATGGTCTCAGCACAAGCACAGCCTAGAAACCCAAATTCCAATAATTCCATGCCTGAAGCAAGAATTCCAATGGTGGGCTCAGGCCTGTCAAACAAACAAGGGGCTGCCCTTCCACAGCACTCAACCAAGCCAAACCATCACAACAGACGCATCAGACCTCGGTTGGGGGGCACACATGCTGGACAAGTGCATACAAGGCTTATGGACTCAAGACCAGCTGCACCTACACATAAATCAAAAGGAAATGCTGGCAGTAAAACTGGCAATTCAGGCATTCAGACCATTTCTTCGACAGGGTCAACTGCTGATAAGGACGGACAACACCACAGTTATGTGGTACATCAACAAACAGGGAGGCACACATTCATACCCTCTATGCCGGATGGCAGTGGACCTCTGGAATGTGGCACTGAGCTTCAACATTCAGTTACAAGCAATTTTTGTGCCAGGAAAAGAAAATATACTAGCAGACATCCTAAGCAGAACTGCCACGGATGCCCACGAATGGATGCTGCATCCGGACATCTTCAAAACCATTACAAGGAAATGGGGACTACCAGAAATAGACTTATTTGCATCCCCACACAATCACCAACTGAAAAATTCTGCACAAGGACGTACCACCCACTTGCTTGGAAAGTGGACTCCCTATCTTTCAGCATATGCATTCCCACCTCTTCCTTTGATGCACAAGGTGCTATTGAAGATCAAAGAAGACCGTCCAAGGATCATCCTGATAGCTCCAGACTGGCCAAGGCAACATTGGTATCCATTACTGAGGAGTATGTCTCGGGAACAAATATGGCCTCTGCCCCTAGTTCCCTTGCTGTTAACACAGAACAACTTCAAAACCCTGCATCCAAACCTGAAAACACTGCAGCTGGCTGCCTGGAACATTGCATAAGACCAAATAACCCAGACTTATCTCAAAGGGTTAAAGACATTATTTTGGAGGCTCGCAGACCCTCAACAAGAAAAAATTATTCAGCAAAATGGAAAAGATATCTCATTTGGAGTACCGCAAAAGGAGAGAATGTGTCACTGGTAAACATAGCTAACATCCTGGAATACTTGGCAGAGCTCTTCCACAACGGCCTGTCCTATTCTTCCATTAAGATTCATGCATCAGCCATTTCAGCAGAATACAACTTGGATCCTCCAGTCTTCTCACATCCTCTGCTCAGGCAGTTTCTGCGAGGAATTAAAAATGTAAAACCACCTAGGAAGCCACCATTGCCAGCATGGGACTTGAACTTTGTGCTAGAAAAGTTGACACTACCTCCTTTCGAACCAGCAGCAACAGCAGAATTACAATACTTATCATGGAAAACTGCTTTCCTGCTTGCAATCACTTCAGCAAGAAGGGTATCTGAGCTACAGGCATTAATGGCAGTACAGCCCTTCCTGATCTTCCACCAAGATAGAGTCTCCATGAGAACTAATCCTACTTTTATGCCAAAGGTGGTATCCAGGGTATCGTTAAATCAAGCTATCCACCTACCTACATTCTTCCCCAACCCACAGGACAGGGGAGAAAGACTGTTGCATACCTTGGATGTACATAAGCAATTACGTTACTACCTGGACAGGACCAAGAGCAACCGAAAAACTGACCAGCTACTGGTAGCATATGCAACAGGAATGGAAGGAAAAGCAATTTCAAAACAGACAATCTCTAAGTGGATAGGAAATTGCATTAGATTTTGTTACTCCTACCATGGAAAGAAAACTCCAGAAAACATCAGGCCTCACTCTACAAGGGCTACAGCCACTACCACAGCATTTTTACGAGGAGTGGCTACCAAAGACATTTTAGAGGCTGCTACTTGGAGCTCCGTGCATACATTTGCCAAGCATTATAATTTATCTTTATACTCCAGATCCCAAGCAGGTTTTGCCACTGCTGTTTTGCAAGGGATCTTAACTACACCATAATCTTATTTCTCTTCCTCCCCCAGTTTGGCTATGGTATTCTACCCATTTGTAAGGACTGCAGATGCATCCTTGAGGGACATAGTACAGTTTTGTACCTACCATAAATGTAGATGTCCGATAGGCATGCATCTGCAGTCAGGATTACCCACCCTCCTTCCCCTCTGTGGTACTCCTAGGGTATTTGCCCATCTTGTAGCTAGCTGGGGGAATCTATTATAGTGTATTTGTTTGTATATATGTACATACATGCTTATTTTTTGTTTGCTCTCTACTATTTGGAACCATTTGCATTTATCCAAATTTAGCCTTCCTAGAGGGCACCTGGCATCTGGGGCAAGAAACACTGAGGAAAATGGCGTCGGCTGATGCCTTTATACCCGAAGAACTGCCGCTATGACGGGTGAAGTGCGACACCAGCCGAGGCCAGACCCAGACTTTGGAATCCGGCCGACCGAAGGGCTGCCTGATGACAGGACAACCCATTTGTAAGGACTGCAGATGCATGCCTATCGGACATCTACATTTATGGTAGGTACAAAACTGTACTTTCTATTGCGTTAGGATTAAATATTAGCTTCCTTTTATATGTCTTCTTTTTCTTCTACGTAAGATAGAGATGTTGGTACCATTGCTGGCACTTTTCCTTCCCTTTTAGGATCATAGAATAATGGCCCTGGGGCCCTTACAAGCCTAGCCAAGAGTTTATCCCCCCAAAGAAAAACCTCAGTCAGCACCTGTTGCCCCTGTCAGTGAGAGACACAAGTGGAACCCCTGGGATAAATTTGTGGTTTCCCATCCACTCATCAAGGTTATGCTTGAAGAGGGTCAGCGAGGTATTCTGTTTGACTTGTATGGGAAGTCTATTCCAGGGAGGGACAGCTTCTGGGAGAAAAACCTGTCTCTCTAGCAGGTTTTGTTGATGTCGCATATTAGATTTAGGCCTTTTGAGCGGGGTAATGCGTGAGGAGTTAGACTTATGGATATGGAGCATCCCTAGTAAGGCAGGGTCCAAGAATGTCTTGTAGGCGACAGACCAATCACATCTGAGCAACCTATATGATACCGAGTAGAGTGATGGTGATTTGAGCCTGTTCGCATAGGATAGGTGTTGGAGGCCATTGATTCTCTTTGTGAGGTATTTCTGTGGCCTTTCCAGTTGGTGCAGGAGTTTGGAGCGGTACATACCAAATGGGGCATTGTACTCCGTTATTGGTCTAATGAGGGAAGACTACAGAGAGGTAGTAACCTCCTTTTTTCTGGATGCAATCCCTTTACTTATGAGATGAACCAAGTAAAAGGCTTTTCTGACCACAGCCACTACATGATAGTCGAATGTGAGATTGTTGTTAACCTGTGTACCCAGGTCTCTCACCACAAGTTGTGTGCTTAGTGGGTTGCCGTTGATATGGTAATCAGTAAGGGGTGTGGTTTTACCGAATGGTATGATAATACATTTTTTTGCATTTAACTTAATGCCATGACTTTGGCACCAGTCATTTGTTGCTGTGAGACCCTCTTTCAGTATGTTAACTTTATTTGGGGAGTCAGTGACAGCACCCAACTTAGTCGATCGCAAACTTGGTCAGCCACAGGCCTTTTATCTTTGCCTGGGCCTCTGACAAGTAGATGCCAAACAGTAGGGGTCCCAGAACAGATCCCTGGGAAACAACACTAGTGACAGGTCTGTTGTCTGAGGTGGAGGTGCCTATTTTGACCTTGTGAGTCCTGTTGATGAGCCAGTTAGCCACCCACATGATAAGACAGAGATTTATGCTAAGTTGTTAGCTTTTGATGATGCCCGAGTGGGGAATTGTGTCAAAGGCTTTGGCCAAGTCAGAGTAAGCTGTATGTATTGACTTTCCTTATCCAGGGCCTTGATGACAGTTTCATAGAAGTCAGCCAGGTTCAACAGGCAAGATCTGCCCTTGACAAATCCAAATTGGGTGCAGTCAAGTGCTTGGAGATTGCCTATGTCTTTATTTATGAGATCCATAGTAATACACTCCATGGCTTTCCAGGTCAGACTTGTCAAGCTAACGGGATGATAGTTTCTAGGGTCAGTAGTGGCACCAACTTTGTGCAAGGGGATGACATTGGCATTTCTCCAGTGTGCTGGAATGAAGCCTGTACACAGGCTGTGGTTAAATCGGGTGCTCAATGGAGAAGCTAGTTCTTGTTGGAGATGGTGCAGAATACAGCCTGGGATGCTATCAGGTCCCATGGAAGCTGCATTCTTTGCCTTGGAGAGGGCCTTTAACACTTGATCTACAGAGATGTGAGACAAATATCAAGGATGTCGAATGTGCCTTTGGGGGGCAGGGGGGGGTGGAGTTTGCATTGAGCCCATCTGCTAGCAGGTTGGCTAAGTCAACAGGATCAGGGTAAGTAGTACCATTAAGTACTAATTCTGAACAAACCTGGGCTTTTTCATGGAGGTTTCGGACATAATCGAAGAAGGCTTTGTGGTTTCCTTTTGTTTTGGAGACTAGTTTCGATTTGGCTTTGGAGGTTTTCACTAGTGATATAATTTGCTTGTTTGGAATTTGTGCGTTTTTACCCTTGGGCAACAGTTTCTTCCTTTTGTTGTAAAGCCTGTTAATAGTGGATGCCCACCAGACAAGTTTGTGTTTCCTTGAGGAGCATGTTTTAGTTCTGTTGGGTATGGCTGAATCCATGCAGTTATACAGGTGCTTGTATACTGCGTTGTCAGTATAGTTGTCTGCATCCTCTCAGTGGGGTGGTGGTGTGAAGCTAGTGCTATCATCCTTTACAAGTTTTTTAGCCTGGTTACTGCTGGGAGGGGCTTGGGCAGGACAGAAACTTCGACTGAAACAGACCGATGATCTGATCTCACCAGGGAAGAACTTGCTTTAGGAGTGGTGCAGCGGTCACTCATGTTGGTGAGAACCAAGTCCAGAATGTTGTCTCCCCTTGTGGGGGATGAGACGAGCTGGTGCATTAGAATTGATTGAGTCAAGGAATCGTTGGGTGAGTGCATTAGTTCAGGAATAGTTCACCCAGTCTATGGTAGGGTAGTTGAAGTCACCAAGGTTCAGGATGTTAGGGGGTACCTTGATGGAGCCAAGTATGTCCAGGTAGGAGGAGTGGGTGTCCTGAGTCATGGAGGTGTGTCTGTAACTGGCTGTAACTTGGATGGGTGTCTTGCCAGCTGTCAGTTACACATGGAGTAGTTCTGATGCATCATGCTGGCAAACCAGATTGGCAGTGTGCTTGTCTTTAATGAAGATAGAAACTCCACTACCCTTAGTCTTCCCGACCTCATTTCCTTCTTTTCTTCTTTCTTTCTTTCTTTCTTTCTTTCTTTCTTTCTACCCCTTAGAGGGTAGACTCTTCTACTGTTGTTGGTCATTAAAAAAAACTTTTTTCTTCATCATGGCTGGTAAACCCACTGGTTTTTAGAAATGTACTCCTGTGGGTACAAGATCTCTAATTCTGATATCCACAGGGAGTGTCTGTTGTTTGGGTGCTTCACAGTTTAATATGGACTGTTCCATTTACGTAGGTTTTAATTCCAGCGCCCTTGGCGACCATTGGAAGAAGTTCATTATAAAGGGCTTGCTTCCACCTGCTTCTTCTTCGCCTGCTCCTGAGGCTGAAATCCCTGCAAAAACATCCAAGGCCTGTTCGGAGGCAAAAGAATCAAGAAAACATTCTCTAACCCACTCTCTTAAGTCAACTCCCTCTTCAGAGCCTCCTTCTAAAGTTCAAAAGAAATTGTATCTGACTTTTGGATCTCAAGTGAAAACAGTCAGATTTGACATCCTCGGACCTGGCACCTTCCCATGCTAAGTCTCCAAGGACCCTGGTCCCCAAGGTTCTCACTGGAGCCTGTTTCTCTTTGGCTCCATTCTTCTTTCCTTCAGGAGACCCAGAAGAGAGAGTCTCATTCCTAGCCTACCACTTCGTGCAGGAGCCTTTCTGAAGCCGAAGTGGTTAGGATGATGAGGAAGCTCCTCAGAGCTCTGGTACAGATGGGGGTTATCCTGGCTTCATCTTCCATTGGATCTCTGATCCTCACTGCTGCTTCTCATGCTTTGATTCTCCTTCTCCGATCGCATCTGAGAAACTTGAGGGTGACTTTGTTGGATCTGAAGACAGCTAGGACTTCAACACTGAGTTCTGCATTGACTTGTTTGACACCAATTCCTTTGGACCAGGATGAGTCTTGGAGCTGAAGAATCGGTGCTGGGTTGCACTCCGAGGTTGTTGGAGCCATCTCCGCTCCTTGGTTTTGATGTTGAATGGCACAGGTCCGGGCAGGGTCATGATATGGTGGCATTTTGAGCTTTGGCTGTGGTGAGGCCAGCTATGGCTTCTCCTAGTCCTTCTGCTTTTGATGTGGAGCATCTAAGAGATTTGAATGCTCTTTCCTGTTCAGATCCTACATTCCTACCTCATTCAGGTATGAGCTGTGATCCTCTTAGACATATCACACAGGGATAGCCAGCACCATCAAGCATCCAGACAGTCTCCCTCGAAAAATGTAACCTCTCTTTGGATACCTCTCCAGATCATTCTACTGAGGGGGCTTCCCATAAAAAGAGACACAGACTGCATTCAGAAGTCTCCCACTGAAGACACTGGCTTTGATGAAGGGGAGGGGTCCCCCAAATCTCTACCGGATGACCTCTCCTTTGGGGACATCTTAGAAATTCTCAATCAGAAAGCTGGATGGTCCTCCGATTTCCCCCTCCCAGGAGGAGTCAGTGTTCCTGGACACTTTTGGGTCCAGCCCATCTATGTCTTGGGTGACTCCCCCGACTGCTGGGCTTTATAGATCTATTCTCTTCCTGGGCATGGAATTAACTGGATACTGTAGTACCCATTCCTCCTTGTCCTGATAAGTTTCTTGTTCGCCAACTGAGGACAGACCACACTAGAGCAAGGGAGTTCCTGTTGATGCTGTGGTTATGTCGGCAGCCACAAAGAAGGATCTGGTAGAGCAGAACTCCTCTCTCCATGCCCCTAACAGAGAGTTCAGGTCATTGAACAGATTCAAGAAACATGTTTTTGCCTCAGCAACCTTTGTCACATTTCTCTAGGCTACAGCAGGATTTGACTAAAGAGCTTTCCAAATACCTCTACAAGTCCATGTCCATGGAGGACTGCAAGAAATCTTCACAACTGACCACTCTACTATCCATCTCTAATGCGTCCATGAGGTTAATTTCCCATGCTGCTGAGAGTACCTTACAGGCAGCTAGTTCAGGCATAACTGTTAGGAGACATGCCTGGATGTGCTTGTGCGACTTTGAGTAGCTTTTCAGGTCTTCATTCATCAGTGCTTCATTCGATGGATCGTCTTTGTTTGGCCCTACTGTTAAGGAAACATTTTCCTGGAGTGAACAAGATGGAAATACCTTGTCTGCTGTAGGGATACACTTTTCTACTCCTCAGCAATCCTTTTCCAGGAACCAATGAGGAGATAAGAAAATGTGGTTCCATAAGTCCAAGGGTCTCTTCCAAAATTCAGAGTGGGATATCTCCCTCTGAGGCGGAGGGGTTTCTAATGGAAGACACTGTCCTAGCAGCAGGAGAGACCTGCAGAACCTGGGGTTCTGAGACTCCTTTTTGGATACCCCCAACCAAAAGAAAAAGGCTTCCTGATGTTTCACCCAGTCAGAGAGAGGGAGCAGCTGAAAAAATTGAAAAGCTGCTAGACAAAAGAGTCATCCAGGAGGTCCCACCAGACTAGAAAGGATTTGGAACTTACTCAAGATTCTTTTAGTGCCAAAGAAAACTGGGGACCTGAGACAAATTTAGGACATAAGCAAAATTAATCAGTTTGTAAAGAAGTCAAAGTTCTGAATGGTCATTGTTCAGTCCATTCTGCCGTTTCTACACACGGATGATTGGTTGTGCACTGTGGATCTTCAGGATGCATACTATCACATCAAGATGAACAGATGATCCCAAAGATTTCTGCACTTTTGGCTGGAGCCTGTGGATCTTCTGGATGCATACTATTACATCAAGATGAACAGATGATCCCAAAGATTTCTGCACTTTTGGCTGGATGCCAGTCACTACCAGTTCAGAGTTTTTTGTCTTTCATTTCACCGCAGCCACCTGGGTGTTTACCAAATGTATGACAGTGGTAGCAGTTCACTTGAGATTGCTGGGATTCTAAGTGTTTCTGCATCTGGACAACTGACTCATCACTGCCCCAACCAGGCATCTTTTAGAAAAATCCAGAGACTCCTTGTTCCAGTGATGGCAATCGCTAGGCATCTCAGACAACATCTGCAAGTCTCATCTCTTAACCATTTTAGAGCCTGGAGTTCATAGGTGCTCAGTCAATCAGATAGCCTGTCTTCCACAGCGAGTACGGACCATCAGGTGTCAAGTGGAGCAAATTAAAGCACACCCTTTTCTCTCACCCAGACTTATTCTTCAGGCTTTAGAGTCAATGGCAACAGCCATAAACTTAGTTTCTGTGGCATGTTTCTATATGTACATTCTTTAGTGGACTCTAGCTGTCCAGTGGTCAATTCTTTGTCATTCCTTTTCCCTACCAGTCAAACTCACTCAAGTATACAGACACCATCTACATTGGTGGATTCAGCCGGATGAAGGTTCCCAAGGCTGCTTCTCCCCGCAATAGCTACAGTGATCGTGGACACCTCCCCGGTGGGGTGGGGGGACATTTTTTGGGACAGACTGCCCAAATCACATGGTCCCCAGAGAGACAAATTCACACTGTGTCCTAGAGATGAGAGCGGTCCTCCTAACGATGCAGGCCTTACAGGACGCCCCTCCTGTTGGGACAGTTGCGATTCAAACTGGCAACATGTCTGTGGTTTGATACATCACCAAACATGGGGGCACCTGATCTTATCCTCTTTGTTGAGGGCATTGAGAGTGAGGCACCGGGCGAGCTCCTCTAACCACTTTTTTATGGCAATGCATATACCAGGGAAATCCAACATGCTAGTGGACAAACTCAGCAGGTTCATTCTAATGCCTCACTATTGGTATCTGAATCAGCTGGTAGTGGAGAGGATTTTCTGTTGATGGGATCAACCTTGCTGCGGTCTCTTTGCAACTACACTCAGCAAAAAGTGCATTGGATTTTTTTGCCTTAATCCCCTCTCCGGGGTAGTCACTGAGAGATGCTGTAGTCCACATTTGGCCCTCCTGTCTCCTGTATGCTTATCCTCCGATACCTGTAATTCAAAAATTCTTACAGAAGGCCCTTCTGTTGAAGGGCATGGTTATCCTCATTGCCCCTTTTTGGCCTTTCAAGTGTGGTTCCCTTTCCTTTAATCTCATCTTCTATATCCACCCTGGATACTGGACCCCAGTCCAGACCTTATTTTTCATCTCACAGGAATGTACCCACCAGGACATTCCAGGCCTCAAGTTAACAGCATGGTTTCTGTAATGCCAGTGATTGTTAGACAGCCTTGGCTTTCCTCCCCAGTCCAACAGATACTACTATCTTCCCACAAGGCCTGTAGGGTCTTTATTATATCATCGACCGTTTAGCGGCCAGTTAAGCGAATTCCCTCATCGGGAAAGAATTTACTTGGCCGTTATCTGGAATTTGCCCTTTCGCCAATGTAGAGCGATCTCGGAGTTGGTATGTTTAGTTAGGGGGGTGTGGGGGCGAAGTCCCTCACTTTGTTATGGCTTGGAAGTTTGTTAATTTGGCATGGTCAAGCAAATTATTTTCCAATGAAAGAATTTGCTTAACTGGTCATTCAAGATTTTAAGTTTTCGACCCTTAGCTGTTGACGTTTCAGCGTTCAGTAAGCTAAGTGGTCGATGATATAATATAGACCCGGCCTGTACGAGGAAGATCTGCAAAAATAAATGGAAAAGCTTTTCTATTTGGATTCGTTGAAGAGAATTGGATCATTCTGGTGAAAATGCTTCCTCATTAGCTTCTTCAAAAATATGCAAGGCTTTTCTCTAAGGTACTTTTTGCTTAGGTCCCCAGTGAAGGACCTCACCCCCACCCTGGGATTTAACAGTCATGGTGCAAGGGTTAACTCAGAACCCCTTTGAGCCATCAGCTAAATCTTATCTAAAATTTTATCCTGGAAAACTGCCTTTCTGGTGGCCATTGCATCTACAAAATGAGTTTCCAGACTAGGTTTTGTCTTCCATAATTACATATGTCATCTTCCACAAAGATTTGGTTATCTTACGGACTAATCAATCCATTTTGCTTGAATTAGTCTCTGAAACAAATATTAATAAAGCTATTAATTTGCTGGTTTTCTTTCCCAACTTTGCTAACAAATGGGAATACATGATTCATCTTTTGGATGTACATAGACAGCTCCATTTTTGTCTGTATAGAACAAAAGATTTCAGAAAGTCAGAGCAGTTGTTTGTACCTTTCTCCCCAAACAAACTGGGCTCACCAGTTTCTAAAATTACCATGTTAGGTAGTCCGATCTCACCTTCATTTTTACATATGGGTTCGGAGCCGATCCTCGGCTCTGACTCGGCCGATTTACAAGCTGAAAGACTTCAGGTTGACTCGTGGCTAAGCAGGTATCCCATGGTGCACCAGTACAATCCCCAGATCTCATTTGCTGCGTTGACGAGTTTGGTTGTGCTTCTCTTGGCTCTGGCTAAGTTTTTTAAAATTCTTTATATTCTATCGTATTCAGTGCTTTATTAGAACTTTTGTTGTATATTTAGTGTTGCTAATATATTAGATAGTTGTATTGCTTGCCCTTTTTGAGTGCAACTTAGTTTACTAGTGGTTATTGGTATCCTGTGCGTCCGTTTTAGGCGCCATTGCACATTTTTTGATTATTAGGTAGTGTTTTTGGTGGTTTTCCGCTCTTAGTCAACAGGAGCTCCTGTTGTCTTGTCTGTTGTTATTCTGACCTTTTTTTGGTCACCGTTGGCAGTTAGTTTCTGCTATTTTGACATTGTTTGTTTTGGCGGGAATCCGCTTGTGAATTTACTAGGATTCCAAGTATACTACCTGTTTTTAGGAATATAGAAATTTATTGTTTCATTTACGGTTTCTCTTGTGTGCATGGGCTTTTCTTTCTGGTCTGTTTAAGTTAGAAGACCTAGTTTCACTACACCGGGCTAGGCCCGTTTAAGTTAGAGGATGTAGTCCTCATATAACTCCTTTAGCTAGCTTTCTCTACACTGGGCCAGGCCCGTTTGTTAGAAGACCTAGTCCTCGTGTAACTCCTTCTTAGGGCTAGGCCTCTTTTAGTTAGAGGACCTAGTCCTCCTCCTTTTTCTCTTGTTCAGTCTCTCTGGGTTTTGTTTGTGTAATATGTCTAAGGAAAGTAAGGAGCATAAACCCTAAGGCTTCAAAAAGTGCATGAAATGCTCCCAAAAGATGTCCTTAATGGATGGCCACAGTAGCTGTGCCTACTGCCTAGGGGCCATCCACTTACAGGAGTCATGTTTGTTCTGCCATGCTTTCTCTCCTAGAGTGCTACAGGAGAGAAAGAACAAACTCATAGTCAAGGGTCTATTGAAACCATGCTTTGAGGAAGCACTATCCAGTTCTTTGGCTTTCTCTAAGTCTGGGAAATCAAAATCCTCAAAAAGACCTTCTCCGGCACTGGCTGGTGTCTCAGAGCCACCTCCTAAACAGTCAAAACAATCCAAATCTGCCTCCTCAACTCCTCAGCCTTCAGAGCCGAAGGAGAGCATCATGGTGGTGTCAGAGTCGGTTAGAGGTGTTGCGGAACCGATCTCTGAACCTATTGATGCAGTAGTTGACTCTGCTACTTGGAGCCAGTCTGTAAGCTCCCTACCGGTTTCCGTTACAATTAAGTCTCCAGTGCCCCGCAGGTCAAGATCCCCTACAATGTCTTCCAGGAGCCTTTCAGAAGAAGATGTGGAGAGGGTAGTTCTGAGACTCCTGAAGTCGTCTGCTTTACCAAAATTATTGTTGGCTCCGACCCAGTCGGCTCCGGAAGCCACTTGGCCCAGCTTTGCCCTTGTCTGCTATTCCTCCTCCAAGCCATACTGGCTTTTCAGAGCCGAGCGCTTGGTGCCAATGGAGGAAATGCTGGCTTCAGCTCATCTTATTGCTGCCTTGGAGCCGGGTTCGGTTCCGACACGCTCTGTGCCGTCCGTCGTGTCCAGGGGCCGAAGCTCTCCTGTTGGCACCGACAGGGAGTGTTAGAATCAATCTACTTCAGTTCTGAGCCTTCCTCTCAGTGCTTCGGCCAGGGTGAGCTCGGACCCTGCATCTGTCTCGGAGCTGACAGCTCTGGCTCCGGCGCTGACCCTCGTCTCTTCGGAGTGGGAGAGGTCTTTGGAGCCAAAGATGTCGGCGTTTGAGATGAGGACGGTGCTGTCTCATTCTCCAGCCCCTACCAGTGGCACCAGCACTCTTCCTCCGAGAGCACCTACTTCAGTCTCAGCCCCTACTCTCTCTGGAGACAGCAGAGACCTGTAGCTTCAGGAGCCATCGGCTTTTGGCCCCCACTCTTCCGAGGCTTCCCCGGAATATCCTTCTGACGAGCCTCCCCGGAAGAGGGTTATGTAAGAGTAAATATATTGACTCCCAGGATGAGCCTTAGACATCGGACACTGGCCTCGAGGAGTCGGAAGGGTCCCCCAAGTCGTATTCTGATGATGTCTCCTTTGTGGACATTTTAGAAATCCTTAGGCAGAGGTGCGACTGGCCCACTGTTAACCCTTCTGATGAGGAGTCTGTGTACCTGAAGGCTTTCGGGTCTCAACCTTCTGTCTCTTGGGTGTCTTCACCTTTTGACGAACTGATGGATTTAGTTAGTCGAAAGGTGTGGGATACTCCTGACACCGTGGAGCCAGTCCCCAGGAGACCAAATAAGTTCTTGTCTGTCCCTTTTGGTAAAGAGGTCTTGTCCAAGGGTGTTCCCATAGATGCCATGGTGGTGGCGGCGGCCATGAAGAAGGAGTTAGCAGAGACTTCATCTGTTCATCCGCCAAACAAGGAGTCTCAACAGATGGACATATTTGGGAAGCGTATGTTTAGTTCAGTGGCCTTTACCCTTTCATCACTGAACTATCTCATGCACTTCATGAGGTTACAGAGGGATCTCCTGAAGGAGTTAGAAGATTCCATACAAGGTGCGTGTACTGAGGGAGTTCCTGACAAGATTTCTACTCAGTTGTCCACCTTAAATTCTGTGGTCAACTCCTCCATGCGACTTATCTGTTATGCTGCGGATGGAGTGAGTAGAGCAGTGGGTTCCGGAGTTGCCTTGAGGCGCCACTCCTGGATGCATTTATGTAATTTTGTGGAACCATTCAAGTCTTCTTTCACCAACGCCCCGGTTGATGGTTCCTCATTGTTTGGTTCCAAGGTGAAGGATACACACACTCGGTGTGAGCAAGAAAGAAAGACGTTTTCTGCCATGGGAGTGCGTTTTACTGTCCCTTCCAGACCATACCCCAAGGGTCAAAGTGGCGGTAAAATGTGGTTCAAGAAGTCCCACAGGGTCTTTCCTGACACGCAGGGTGAATCCTCCTTCAGAGGCAGAGGAGGAGGAAATGGCAGATGTCGCCCCAGAGGCAGGGGCGGTCCGCAATACCAACAAGGCCGTGATTCCTTTCAAGGACGGCCTTATCAGCGCTTCTGATGTGGAGCCTGAATGCGCTTCTCTGGGGCTGGTCGGGGGTCGCATTTCTTTGTACCAAGAACCCTGGCTAAATATCACCCAAGACAAGTGGGTACAAAAAGTTGTTACCAGAGGCTATATCATACCTTTTTCCCTATCGCCATTTGTTCCCCAAAAGGATCCTAGATGTACCACCCAATCACAGGGATCAGGCAACTGTGGAGATCAACAAGTTGATCTTAAAAAGAGTCATCCAGCCCATCCCAGCAGACCAGATAGAATCCAGAACTTACTCCAGGTTCTTTTTAGTTCCAAAACGAACCGGAGATTGGAGGCCAATATTGGACGTAAGCAGATTGAACGAATCAGTGAAGAAGGAGAAGTTTCGGATGGTAATACTGTGGTCTATACTTCTGTTGTTAGGGAAAGACTTTTGGATGTGCTCTGTGGATCTTCAGGACACCTACTACCACATAAAAATGGACAAGCCGTACAGAAGCCATCTACGCTTCCGGCTGGGAGCCAGTCACTATCAGTTTCGTGCTCTGCCCTTTGGTCTCACCACAGCCCCCAGGGTGTTCACCAAATGCATGGCAGTAGTGACAGCTCAACTGAGACGTCATGGATTCCAGGTGTTTCCGTATTTGGCCGACTGGCTCCTGACCGCCCCCACCAGGCATCTACTCCTCCAAAACAGGGACGCCACAATTCAACTTTGTGCTCAGTTAAGAATCTCCATAAATTGTAAAAAATCTGCAGTATTGCCCTCTCAATCTGTGATTTTTTATAGGCGCTGAGGTAGACACAGTGAACATTGCAGCTTGTCTCCCCGCCGAAAGGGCACAGAACTTAATCTCCCAAGTTCACCGTTTTCTCCCGTTGCGAAAAGTCAAAGCAAAGTGGGTTCTGCAGCTCCTCAGGACTATGGCTTCCACAATTCTATTGGTACCATTAGCCAGGTTGCACATGAGAATTCTTCAGTGGCTTTTGTCTTCCCAATGGTCCTTCCAGTCTCACCCACTGAGTCATCCTATCCTGCTGATGGAGTCATGCAAGAAGGACCTTCTTTGTTGGATAGCTCCCAATCAACTGATCACAGGTGCCCCCTTTGTTCCGGCCCAACCCATTGCCACTGTGACCACGGATGCCTCCCAGATCGGGTGGGGGGGTGCATTATCTCGGCAGGACTGTCCAAGGCACATGGCAAGAACACAAAGCTCATCTGCATATCAATGTTCTGGAGATGAGGGCAGTGCTTCTGGCGTTGCAAACACTTTGACCTTCTTCCTCTAGGGACAATTGCGATACAATCAGACAACATGTCAGTGGTTTGGTATATCAACAAACAGGGCAGTACCAGATCTTACCTACTCTGTCGAGAGGCCATGCGAGTTTGGGAATGGGCGATTTCTTCCCAGCGCTTTCTGGTTGCAACGCACATTCCAGAGACGACCAACATGATAGCTGACAAGCTCAGCCGGGCAATCCTAATGCCTCACGAGTGGTCTCTGGAACGGGAAACAGTGGATCAGATTTTCTGGAAATGGGGACAGCCTTGCTGGAACCTTTTTGCCAGCCCAGTCAATACCAAATGCAGCAGCTATTTTTCCATCATTTCCCCTCCGGGGGAATCTCCCAGAGATGCTCTGGCTCACAATTGGCCCATGGGACTTCTGTATGCCTTTCCTCTAATCCCTCTCATTTCCAAAGTGATTCACAAAGCCATGAAGCAAGTTGATCCTCATTGCTCCTTACTGGCCTTGTCAGGTCTGGTTCCCCTTCCTCGAGCATCTCCTCCTGGATGATCCTTGGATTCTGGACCCAGCTCCAGATCTATTGATTCACATTTCGGGTTTGCTACACCCCTCAATCCACACCCTCAAATTGACAGCATGGCTGCTCCAGTTCCATCCATATTCAGGCTTCATGATGCATCATCCTCAGTGTCACATATTCTTATGTCCTCCCATAAACCTTCAACTAGGAGGCTGTATGGCAGTAAATGGAAAAGATTTTCTATTTGGGCACAGAGAATGAATGTAGATCCATACACTGCTTCTATCCCTGTGATTCTGGATTTTCTTTCTGAGCTTTTTCAGCAAGGATCTGCCACTGCCACTATCAGAGTCCAATTGGTGGCAATTTCTCATTTTCACTTAGGTTTTCCAGATACCAATTTAATGTCTCATAAGCTATGCAAGACCTTTTTGAAAGGGGCCACTCTGTTGAGACCACCTCTGCAAGAACCAATGGCTTCTTGGGATTTAAATTTTGTGTTGTCCAAATTGACTTCTCCCCCCTTTGAGCCTTCCCATTCATCTTCTCTAAAATTTTTGTCTTGGAAGACCTTGTTTTTGGTAGCTATTGCATCAGCTAGACTGGTATCAGAGCTACAGGTCTTGTCTTATTAAGCCACCGTATTTGATTTTTCACAAAGACAGGGTGTCATTACGTACTAATCCCTCCTTTGTCCCCAAAGTTTGTTCTAATGCTACCTTAAAACCAATCAATAGAACTCCCAGTTTTCTTCCCTAACCACTGTAATGCAGCTGAGTATTGTTTTCATCAGCTCGACATTCATAGACAACTACGTTTTTATCTACAGAGGACTAAGGCTTTCAGGAAATCAGATCAGTTATTAATTTCCTTTTCTGACTCTAGATTGGGCTTACCAGTTTCTGAAGTGACACTAATTTGATTTCCAGTTGTATAGCCTTTATCTATAGCTCGGAGGGCAAACCTTTACCCTACAGGTTCAAGGCTCATTCTACCAGGTCGCTGTCTATCTCTGCAGCCTTTCAAGCCAGGGTACCACTTGATAATATTTGTGTAGCAGCTACGTGGGCTACCCCTCACACTTTTATTACACATTACAAATTGGATTTGGCATCCAGGGGTAGAGCATCCTTTGGCTCCACGGTGGTCAAGAGTATTTTCCAGTGAGCCACCCAAGAATAAGGCGCTAGGGACGGTGTCCCATATGTAAAAATGAAGGTTAGATCGGACTACCTAACATTAAGAAGTTATGTACTCACCATAACGTTCCATGTTGGTAATCCATCTCACCCTTCATTTTTACCAACCCGCCCTCCTGCCCCCATCCTGGAAGATCTGGAAGTAATAATTTGGTTGCCCTTGGTTGGGAGACCCTTTAGTATTGGTTGTTTTTATGGTTGTTATTCTAGTGAGCAGCAAACAAGATCTGGGGATTGTACTGGTGCACCATGGGATACCTGCTTAGCCACAAGCCAACCAAAAGTCTTCCAGCTTGTAAATCGGCTGAGTCGGAGCCGAGGATCGGCTCCGAACCCATATGTAAAAATGAAGGGTGAGATGGACTACCAACGTGAAACGTTATGGTGAGTACATAACTTCTTATTTCCCAAATGGCTTACCAATTGCATTGCCTTTGTTTACAGACAGTGAGGTCTGTCTCTACCCAGGCCCCCTAAAGCACATTCCACCAGGTCCATGGCTACATCATCCACTTTCTGGTCTCAAACTTCTAGTGATGATTTTTCTGCAGCAGCTACATGGTCTAATGCTCATACCTTTATTTGCTCATTATAAATTAGATTCGACTTCCAGGAGCAGGACTGCTTTTGGTTCTGCTGTACTTCAGAATTTCCTTCCATGAAAGGACAACCCAAGGTTCACATAGCTGGGGACTCTGTCCCAATGGCTGAGGATTGAATGAAAAGGACATCATCAGATGTTACTGACCATAACTCTGCATCTGTGTTATTCATTTTCATTCTGTTAACTCTTGGAGTGACTTTATGGTTATTGTGAAACCTTTGTTCTAGGTTTGAGCCCCAGTCTGCTATTACTAGCCTTACTTGTGTCTTAACCTATGGTTAGTTCTTCCTGTGGCTTATAAGGCGGCAAACTAGATCTGATGTATTGCAGGCTGACTGGAGTATTATGAATCGAGGGAGGAGCTCGAGAGTTGGATCATAGAGTCTGGTAAATGTCAAGTCGGATCCGAGGTTGGATCTGAAACCTAATGTTTGAGGAAGAATGGAAAAAAAAAAACAGATGCATAGTTATGATGAGTACATAACTTTAATTTTTTGGGGCGGGGTTGCAGTCTTTGTGAATTTTCTGTACAGTGAAGATTAAAACATTTAGAACAGAAATTAAAATGTGTGCTCATAACGTGTAACATATAGCATATTCCACATTTTTATTTTTCCTGATTTCCTGGTGAACCCCAGTTCTACATTTGCATAGTAGGCAGTGGTTCTGCTGGATGCCTGTTGTTAGGGTGCTTCAGTTGGTAAGGTGAAGTTTTAGAACCGTCTGGAGTCATGGCAGAGGAGCAGCAGTGTTAACCTGAAAAACTGAATCATTAAAAAAGAAAAGAATTTGGTTTTCCGATATGTACTGTAAGAAAAGTTCTTAGAGCTCCCCAGTATTCATTTATGAAAATATTGAAGTTCACAGTTCACAACAGAAATAACAACCCAGCATCTGCTTTTAATGTGTAATAGAATTATTCCCTGGGCATGTTTTGCTGGTTGACCAGGCATCATCCCATTTGTTCATCACCAGGGTGAAGGTTGGCCTGGAGAGGCCATCATTTAAGGGAGTCATCATGGGTGGTTTTGCTGTGTTTTTTGTTTTGTTTTGTGTTTTTTTCTTATGATGCTGCCCCATCCCACTGTGCTCAATCAGATCATGAGTGAAGGGGGTGTGTGCAGTGGGCTGAATGCACAGGTCATCCTTTACTTCTGTAAGTGTTGTTGCCTTCAAGCAGTGCTGACATCCTTTCTCGAGCAAGGCTGATGGTTTCTTTTGGTCTCCACAGAGAAATCACATTGTGTTGTATACAGTTTGACCCCCCCCCCCCCATAGGAGATTGGGCCCTTCTCCTTCACTCCTCATCTTCCCTGCCTGGCTGCTGCAGTGCCAGAAAACCAGCTGAACACTTGTCTCCTGGGTTGCAGTCATGCCTCCATCCCACTTTGCCACAGAGCCAGGCTGTCTATGGGCATCTTTGGCTTTTTCTTCGGATAATGGAAAGGTACCACTCATACATCAGAAGTATTCTGTAAAGTAAAATCTCTGCTGGGATAGTCATCGCGTGTTAAGAATAATTACGCACTGATCAGAAACAGAGAGTTAACCTGATTTGTACGGGCTGTTATAGTACAGCACAGCATTGCAATGACCTCAAAGAACAGAAAAATACTTACCTGTTTGCCCTGTTGCTTGTGTAACAGCACAATATTATAAAATTGCACTCCTTGTAGCAGCATTATGTATCTGTGACCCACTGGTATTCAAAAAAATGCATATTTATTTTTTTACTAATACCAATACTATTTAAAACCTAGCTTCTGAATCCATAAAAAATAAGTAAAACAGTGCTGTGACCATTTGTAAGTAACTTGCAACTAGCATTACCTTGAAAATAAATTATTTTTTGCATCCTTGTTTGATCATTGATTTTATCATTATTTCATTTGTGTATTAAACTGTGAGGTGGGTTTGGTCATAGTGAACACATCCCAGCTGTGACCCCAGCCTTTTGGCACCAAAAAAAAACCTGCACTGGTACCTAGTGAATGTGTGTGTGTGATATATCACATAAGTGAATATGTGATAGCTGAATGGAAGAGAAAGCCTAGCAGCTGCTATACAGTATCCGTCATTTTTAACAGCTTCTCTAAGTCTGCTGGATTATTGAATTACAGTTTATCATTTTTTCTTTCTTTCTTTTTTCTCAGGCTGTCTAGCTCTTCCTAAACTAAATTTGCAGTTCCTTACCCTTCATGATTACTTGCTGAGAAACTTCAATCTTTTCCGCCTGGAGTCCACATACGAGATCAGGCAGGACATTGAGGATGCTGTCAGCAGGATGAAGCCCTGGTAAGTCTAATGGGAGCATTCACTTTATAAGAAGTATGCTGTATTCAGGGACTAAAAGCATGCATTTACTTCTGACAACTACATATCTCTTGAGAGATAAAACAAAGTCTATAGTGTACATTGCTTTCTGTGTGTGTTGCCCTGCGTTCTATGTCGGAAAAACCGACAGAAAATTTAAGGAGCGTGTTTACCAACATTGCTACGCCATCAAAAAAGGTAAAACTGAAAACGCATTAGCTAAGCACGTTACATGTAACCCAGGGCACAGTTTCACATTTATGGGCATTGATCATGTACCAGTATCCATTAGAGGTGGCCCTACTTCACTGGTTCTTGAAAACCGTGAATTGGAATGGCAGTTGAAACTTGATGCCTTTAATAACCCGGGTTTAAATGAGAATTGCAATATTGCACCTGTTCTTAAACTCGAGGCATTTCTGAGATGATGCTTATAATGAGAACACTTTTTCAGCTCTTGTTTGCCCTTATTTACTAGTTGGGCTGACTTATCTTAACCTTATTACAAAACAACAAATAGTTACTTTTATATTTTTAAAAAAATTTATGGTTTTACTATTTATTCTCTTGATCTAATTATCCACTGGATTTGAGTTGCTTAGGCAACTTTCATTAATATTGTTTTTACATCTACTAAAAACCTCTTTATCTAATTTTACTTTCAAACATTTTCTATGTGTATAAACTGTGTTACTGTTAACTGATGAGTTACTTTACTATGTATTTTTGTTCCTTTCACTTGGTATTGCCCTTTTAAGTGTATTGTCTTATTTTATTGAAAGGAAGTGATGTAATGTACCAACTGCTACTTAGGTTCAAAAAGGTTTTGGCGCCCTTTTTGTACTTCTCTGATGAAGCTTCTCTCTTTTGGAGTAGCGAAAACGCTTGTTGTCTTTCCACAATAAATTTGCGTTAAGGAATATTACTTTGTGCTTTGGGCTTTGCTTTGACCAGGACCTCTAGTTGTACCAGTTTGTTTGCTTGTTTCCAGGTTTTTAACATATCTCTTGAGACAAATATTCTTATGCAAAGGAAGTTATTACATTCTGTCTTTAGTGCAGTCTTTATATGTGAATCATCTTGAGAAAGAGAGAAATGCCAGCGGATCTCTGATTATTTTTATTGCTTTTGTTGAGCAGGAAAAGTCTGACTGGATGGAAAACCCCTTTTCAGTGAATGCCCTGTGAGAAAAATTCCACAAGATATGGAGAAAGTAACATATATATGCGCGCTCGAGCATGCACACACACACACACACACACACACACACACACACACACATATATATATATATATAGAGAGAGAGAGAGAGAGAGACAGTGTGTTGAATTGCTTAAGTATATGATAATGAAAAAAAATTATTTGAGCATGTAATGTTGAGAAAAAAAACATTTACGAGATACATATGAATAGTCAGCATACAAATGTAGTATGATCGTGATACAGGCAATGCAATGGTATGAAAAAAGCAGTAGAAGGTAGATCAGAATGAGTGTTTAGACAAAGTGTAGACTCCTAGTACTTATCTGTAGTAGGACAACAGTAAAGTGAACCATAATATCATTGTAAAGCTTGAGAGTATGGCACAGTGTATGCACCAAGTGGACATAATAGTACAGGGTAAGATAGTAGATTACTGAGCAAATTACCATTTTTGGGCAGGATGGGACAGTGTGGATAAAATTTAAGGGAATTAGGCAGGTGTGGTGCATAAGCAAAGCCATTAAACCTTTAGGCATTAGCTTGAAGGATATCAGGTTGTTTGTTTATCTGCATGAGATGGAATGGAAGTCCAAATGTTAAAAAACATGAGAGAAATACAGCAAGTCACCTGTAGCAATGTTTGATTTAATTGGGTACAGAAAGAATCAGCAGAGTCACGAGTCCTAGTTGGGGAGTAAGGCTGGATAATATTTTTTAGTGTTTGGCATTTTTCTAGTTTGAAAATTAGACTGTGAACAATTTTTAGTTGTGTGCATATTAAATTACGGAGCAGTTCTAACCAATTTATCCATTTTCATACCATGCAGTGATGGGATCTGTAAGGCATATCAGCTGGGAATTTGGCTACTTTGTTGTAAAATTATTTTGAACATGGTTACTGGAGTAGCTTGCAGGTTGACAAATATAACTACAGCATATATGAGGGTAGGTAATAGAGTACAAGCAATGGCTTACCTAGCCTGGCTAGTCAGGTGAGGTTTAGCTCACTATATGGTGCCAAGTTTTTTTTGAGTGTTTTGCTGATAGTTTGCTTTATGTGGTGGTTGAATTTCATGTCAACATCTGTATTGACACCTAGGAGTTTAGTACGAGTTCCAAGTTCAATGTTGGCTCTAAGAAGTAATGGTGATGAGAGGTTTGTCGTTAAGAGTATTGTTTAGATGTGAACAGAATAAATTTAGTCTTCGTAGGCTTTAATAGTACTTGAGAGTTGTGGAACCATGTTTCAGTGGAGTTGAAGGATTCCTCTGTTTGGGTATGAAGTTGTAGGTTTTTGGCAGTGTAGATGAGTGTAAAATCATCAGCACACTAAATAAGAATAGCATGTTTTCTTGCAGATCATATGTCATTTAAGGAAACATTGAATAGCAAGGGAATTAGGATAGATCGAGGTACCCCTATGTGCACCGAGAGTAAAGGAAAGATGTAATCTTACCAGTATTACAGCTTTAAGTCTAGCACTGACATAACTGTTGAGCCAGGTGACAGATGAAAAGTCCTAGGGAAGAGAGTTGTGGAGTAGTATTTGGTTAGACAAAGTGTTGAAAACTTTTGACAAATCAAGAAAAAGTGCTGCTACTAATGTTTCTGATGGTGGTAGTAGCATTGCTGAGGAGAGTTGTACTGTAGTGTGGCTGGAAACCGTGTTGTGTAGTACTTAGTTGTTAGTGGTAACAAATTTAAGTAGCTGGGATTGGACACATTTTTCTAAGACTTTTGATGGGGGGAATGGCTATTGACTTCTCTGCTGATGTTAACAACCACCAACCACCTTTGAATAGGAGTAGAATATAAGATTTTTTCACATTTTAGGGTAGTAACTCTCTGTGATCGAGCAGCTTATTAGGATGGAGATTAGGTAACTTAGGATGTTCTTCGTGTTTCACTGTTGCAGTCATTACATTTGGGTAATCTGCTGGCAGGTTGCCCTCACTCGGCCTGAATATCAAAGTCTTGGGTCCTGCATCGGTTGCTGTCTCCTCTTCCATGATAGGTCGTCAGGGTTATAAAACAGGCAGCCAATGCCATTTTCTTTAGTCTTTCTTGCTGTGCGGTGCCCGAAGCAGAAGCAGTTCGCAAGTGCCGGTTGGCCGACTCCTGAAATTTTCAAATTCGAGTTCCAGAACCGAAGTCTTCAATTAAAGCTAAGTACCCTGTTGGGGAAACTTTTTCTTGCTCAATACAGATGTCAGTAAAAGTTAATAGTTGCATTACTTGTGGGTAACAAATACCTCATAAGGATTTTCATTTGTACTGTATTCCTTGCCTAGGCCCAGATCATAACGTGCCTTGCTGTCGGTTTTGTGCTAGATTTAACCAATGCACTATTAAGCGTCAGTATATCTTTGCTTCAAAATATTTTGGAAACAGATTTAACTACCCTGAAATGTCGTCGGATAGCAGTCCGACTACCGGAGTTCACAAAAAACGCAAAGAAAATGACAGAGACAGACCGTCGAGCTCCAAAACTGACGACGAAGCTTCCCCTAAGCCAGTTGCCGGTACTCAGTGAGGCACTTTCGCAGCCCCTGATACCCGCTACTTTCGAGTCGCAGGCCTCTACCGAGACCCATGTGGAGTCCAGCACGCTGCAAGATTCTCAAAGTACTGTACCCATGGATGTCTCTCCCTGGGATGGGTCTGGAGCTGCTGATCTGGCACCAGCTTCTGAGGGTGTCTTCAGGCCTCAGCATTTCTATATAAAACCAACGCCAGCTTCAAAAACAAAGACAAAATCAACTTCTAAGGCTAAAAAACTGACGCATGAGCCACGTGCTCAGGCCTCTATTCCCAAAAAGCAGATGATCAAAATGGCTGAAGATCTAATTACCTTGATCAGGGGTTCCCAACCCCCTCCCCCCTAATAAGAGACCTAGGCAAAACACTGATCATGAATCTTCAGATCAGGTTTCTATTTCTTTTGATCAGGAATTTTCTATACCACCCTATGAGGATTTCGATGCAGAGGAATCCATCCCATCTGCATCTCCTCCTGAAGATTATTCCTTTGGAGAAACCTTGCATACTTTGAGGGAACATTTTCATTGGGAGAGTCAAGATTTCTCAGAATCGGAAAAGAGGGCTTAGAGATTTCCTCCTTCTCCCTCAGCATAGGCCTTTAGCCATACCTCCTGTATTAGACATTGTTGATGTGTTTTCGGAATCAAGCATGACTCCAGATTCCTTACCCCTGGCTCCTAGCAAGCCAGACAGATGTTACAGGGTTCCTGACTCTCACATATTTTTATTCAAAAACTCTGCTGCTGACCTTGAAACTATCTCACAGGATCCCAAAGGTGTAAAGGCCTCAACAGCTAAGAATCCTACCCCCCTCTGATTTAGAGATTCCAGGGCGCTGGATAGATGGTGAAAGAAGGTTTATACGTCTGCAACCTTGGCAATTAGGGCCTTAAACTGCCAGTTTCATATGCTTAAATATCAACAGCATGTTATGGGATTATTGAAACAGAAAATTATGTTGATTTCTGAATGTGTGGAGAATAAAGAATTACAGGAATTATTGCATGCAGCAGAACAAGTTGGAAAGCATAATTTGCAATGTGGTTTTTATTCCTTGGAGACCTCCTGCAGGGCTGCAGTTATTGGATCTGTGATTAGAAGGCATGCCTGGCTAAAGGAGCAAAATTTGCCTGCTCATGTTGAAGCTAAATTGTTGGATGCACCTTTACAGCATGATACTCTGTTTGGTAATAAGGCAGAAGAGGTTTTAAAGAAAATGGAAGACAAAGCTAAGTCTATGCAAACTGTAAAAGACTTTTTTCAAGTGCAGCCACCAAGATTCAGTAGACACTGGCCTACAAAAAATTGGTCCTTTCCTGTCTCCAACAGAGCTTCACAGGGCAAATCCAGGCGCTCAAAGGGCTCTAGATACCAATCACAGGATTCTTACAGGTCAAAGCAATGGGGTGCCTCTACCTCCAAATCTGGAGGAAATAAAGCGCAACCCTACAGTAAACAGTCTCAATGACTTCCCTCTGCCATCACCAAGCGGTTTTCTTTTGGCAGCCTCCTTAGGGGTAAAACTAGCACTTCATGCTCAAAATTGGCAGTTAATAACCCAGGACAAGTGGGTATTAAACATTGTATCCCAGGGATACAGATTTCATTTCCATACCTTGCCAATTCCAAACGGTTGGCCAGATCTGCCACAAAATCAATGGACAAAGGCCCAGAAACAAGTTACGTCCCTCATGGATATGGGAGCTATTCAGCCAGTGCCAGAACAGGAAAAAGGACAAGGGTTTTACTCAAGACTATTCTTGGTACCCAGAAAAGACAAGGCCTGGCGCCCAATACTAGATTTATCAATTTTGAACACATTCTTGGACATACCAAAATTCAAAATGCTAACTTTGCAGCAGCTTCTGCCCATGCTGGGCAAGAATGCTTGGTTAGTGACTCTAGACTTAAAAGAGGCATACCTGCATATCCCAATAAGGGAATCGTGCAGAAGACACCTCCGCTTCAAGGCTGGCTTTATGCATTACCAATTCTCTGCACTGCCCTTTGGCTTATCTACTGCGCCTGGCACCAGTAATTGCATTTTGCAGACAAAGAAGTATACAAATCTGTCCTTAGTTGGACGACGGTCTCATTCAAGCAGAAAACAAGGACATTCTTCTTCAACATCTGGCGTTTGTGAAAAGGCTTCTAACATGCCTAGGGTACACAGTAAACGAAAAGAAATCACAATTGGTACCCTCTCAAAATATAACATTCCTGGGTGCAAGCTTGAATACAACTGCCCAGATGGCTTACCTTACGCCAGACAAACAAAGGCAGTTGCAACAAAAACCCAGTTATCTGCAAGACAAATTCTGCAGGCTTTGGGGTTCATGGCATCCTGCATTCTACTGATTCCATATGCAAGACTGCATATGAGGAATCTACAGTGGTACCTAAAAAGTTTATGGAGTCAACATTGTCGCAGTCTGGAAACAATGATTCCTCTCATTCCCTGCCTACAACAGGAGTTTCTTTGGTGGGCAGAGACATGTCACCAGAACATGGGACGGTCTTTCACTCTACCCCCTGCCATCCACACCCTAACTACAGACGCATCAGACTATGCTTTGGGGGCCCACCTGGCGGGGAGATGCATTCAGGGCATATGGAGCCCAAAACAAATGCATCTGCATATCAACCAGAAAGAGATGTAGCTGTTCAGAATGCCCTGACAACCTTCAAGGACTTACTTCATCCAGAACAACTACTGATAAAGACGGACAACACCACGGTTATGTGGTACATAAACAAGCAGGGGGGCACACACTCCTACCCCCTGTGCAGACTAGCCATGGCATTGTGGGACACAGCCTTGACTTACAAGTGCATCTTCAAGCTCAACTCCTGCCAGGAAAAGAAAATACTCTGGCAGATGACCTAAGCAGAAACCTTATGGACCCTCGCGAGTGGAAACTGGATCCACAAGTCTTCAGCATGATAACAAAGAAATGGGGGAGCCCGGACATAGATCTATTTGCCTCTCCCCAGAATTATCAACTGGACAAATTCTGCACAAGGACTTTAGACAAGCATGAAAGTGGATGCCCTATCCTTCAGTTGGAAAAACCTATCAGTCTACGCCTTTCTTCCTCTGCCTCTTCTTCCCAAGGTCCTACTAAAGGTCGACAAGAAAAAAAAAATGATTCTAATTGCCCTGGACTGGCCTTGCCAACACTGGTACCCAATCCTAAGGAATATGTCTCAACTCCCTCCTTGGTACTTGCCTCAAATACCTCATTTACTGTCTCAGCAAAACAATCAAATCCTGCACAATCAGCTCCAAACTCTGAACCTGGCAGCATGGCTGATCTTGTAGATGTTATGTGATACTATCTCGCCTACATTCTGTACTGATGGGCTCGGAGCCGATCCTCGGCTCCGACTCGGCACGCTATGCTATAGAGCGAAGCCTCTTATTGGCTGAGCTATTCTCTATCCCAGGATGCACCACCACTAATCCCCCAGATCTCGTTTGCCACTTACAAGCTAGGACGTGGTCTCAAACTTGGCTGAGCTAAGTGCTGTTTTTTTCTAAAGTTTTCCTGTCAGGAAATTCTCTATTCTTACCCAAAAGCTGTTTTAACAGCTATTATTGTTGTACGTGTGTTTTTTGGTATAAGTTTGTGGTAAATTTGTGTGTTTGTTTAGGGAAAGGTTTCCCGTTTAAGTTAGAGGGGCCTTCCCCTATTCCTTAGCAAGTTTCTCTTTTTTTAAGGAGGTCAAGTACCTGTTTAAGTTAGAGGGTTCTTGGCCCTCCTTTTTGGTGTTTGTGATATTTGTATTGTACCTATCGTAAAAAAAAAAAAAAAAAAATATTTTTATATTGTTTAAAATCTTTGTTTTTCTGACTAGATAGTGATTTTTTCCACGGTTATAGTGACTGTTTTAGAGACATTATGTCCAAAGAACATAGACCCTCAGGGTTCAAGAAGTGCACGAGGTGCAATTATAAAATGTCTATAACCGATGATCACTCCTCATGCGTATATTGTTTAGGCGCCAAGCACCTACAGGAGTCCTGCAGCGTGTGTCACGCCTTTTCCTCTAGAGTCCTCCAAGAGAGGAAGAATAAATTAATCTTGAAAGGGCTGATTAAACCCTCCTTCGAGGAGGCCTTATCTTCCTCATCCTCTCCAACTAAGAAAAAGAAAGCGTCGGCTCCGACCAGCCC
Source organism: Protopterus annectens (assembly GCF_019279795.1). Lineage (NCBI taxonomy): Eukaryota > Metazoa > Chordata > Ceratodontiformes > Protopteridae > Protopterus > Protopterus annectens. The sequence goes on from NC_056737.1 coordinate 102,227,869, forward strand.
GTCGGAACCGACTACTAAGAAATCCAGGCAGGCTTCTCCATTGGCTCCACGGACTTCGGAGCCGAGGGCGGAATGGTCTGCCTCGATGCCCCCAGTCTCGACTCCTCTGGTTTCGGAGCCGATGACTGGGGCTTCGAGAGGCGGGTCACCTTCATCGGCTCCACTGATTTTGGAGCCGATGAGGGTTGCCGGCTCAGACTCTTCCCCTTCGGCGCCGAAGCCCTCCTCGGCACCGAGGGAAATTGTTTTGGGATCTCCCTCGGCACCAATACTGGTTGAGTCCATTCGGAGCCGGTCCCCCAGTCCTTTGGAGCCAATGGAGAAGTCGGTTCGGACCCAATCGGTTTCCTCTAGATCTTCCAAGATGTCTGATTCAAACATCGACAGGGTGCTCTTAAGACTGTTTCAGTCTCCTGTGTTCCAGAAATTAGTTTCGGCTCCAGCCCATTCGGCTTCGGAGCCGATGGCCCACCCTGTAGTTCTGGTTCCTCCTCCAACAGCCTCGGCACTGTTGGAGCCGGTGCTGGTGGAACCGATGGAGGTTTTCGGGTCGGCCCCGACCCTTACTCCAACCCCGGCTCTCGAGTCAGAGTTCGGTACATGGACCTCCTCTGTCGGCCCCGGGGGGGATGCTTCGGGACTGATGTTTTCGGTTCCAAGCCTTCCTCTCGGTGCGTCGGCTGCGGGGGTACCGTCTACTGTTGTGGCCACGGGGGTTCGACCTTCCCAGGATTCTGGTGGTCCAGCCTTCAGGGCCATGAGGAGTGCGTTAGCCAAATCTTCTTTGGCTACCTCCACGGTCTCACCAGCACCTTCCCTACATACGGAGACTGGGTCTTTGGCAGTCCCCCTGTCATTAGACAGCGGAGCCCCGGGGCCTGAGGTCACCCCCACTGGGGGTTCCCCCCCTCCTGGAGGTCCCTCTGAAGCTTCTTCAGAGGAACCCCCAAGGAAAAGATCGTGCAAGAGGAAGCACATCGACTCCCCCGATGAGTCTCTCACGTCAGACACTGATCTTGATGATGCGGAGGGGTCCCCTAAGTCGTCCTCAGATGATGTCTCCTTTGCAGACATCTTGGAAGCCCTCAAACAACGAGGCAGCTGGCATTCCAAACCCCCTTCTGCTGACGAGTCGGTGTTCCTTAAGGCCTTCGGGGCTCAGCCCTCCGCCTCCTGGGTGTCTCCGCCCTTCGACGAGCTCCTAGATTTGATCTGTCGAAGGGCGTGGGAACATCCAGATTCTGAGGAACCGGTGCCTGCTCGCCCAAATAAGTTCCTATCAACACCCCCAGAGAAGGAGTTTTTGACAAAAGGTGTGGCTGTAGATGCCTTGGTGGTGGTATCTGCTACCCAACAAGATGTAGCAGAGGCTTCGACGTCCGTCCATCCTCCTAATAAGAAGTCTAGGAGCATGGATCGGTACGGGAAGCGCACCCTCAGTTCAGCGACCTTTACCTTAAGGTCCCTGAACTATTTAACGCACTTCACCAGGTTTCAGAGGGATCTGATCAAGGAGCTTTCAGATACCCTCTTGGGTAACCTACCTGAGCAGCTGGCCCAGACGGTTGGCTCTCAGTTGGCTACGCTGTCATCGATATCAAACTCGTCCATGAGGCTCATTTCATATGCGGCCGAGGGGCAGTAGAGCGGCGGTACGGTATTGCTCTACGGAGGCAAGCCTGGCTCCGCCTGTGTCATTTTGCGGAGGCCTTTAAGTCTTCCTTTGCCGACGCTCCCTTTGATGGGTCCTCTTTGTTTGGACCCAAGGTAAAGGACACATTGACCCGCTGCAAGCAAGAAGGTAAGACTTTGACTGTCAGGGGCACGATTTTCCACTCCCTTCGGCCTTATCCCAAGGCAAAAGAGGAGGGAAAATGTGGTTCCGTGATCCCAGAAGTCTTATCCTCGCAGCAGGATGATCCCCCTTCTAGAGGCAGAGGAGGGGGAAATTTTTCTGGAAGACGCCGTCCCAGAGGTGGCAGAGGCCCCCGCAACACTGGAGACCGCGAGTCCTTTCGTGGCTCTTCAGCCTTCCACAGTCCCTGAAGGATTGCCCGACTGTGCAGCTCCGGAGCCAGTCGGGGGTCGTTTTCCGAGGCACCTAAAAGCCTGGGAAGGTATCACTCAGGACCGATGGGTGCTTCGAATTATCGCCGGAGGTTACGCCATCCCTTTTTCTCACTCCCCACCTCGATCCAAGAAAATCCCGGACCCGCCACTCAACGGGAAATTGCAGCCTTAGAAGTCTCAAAGCTGCTTCGAAAAGGAGTCATCCAACCGGTCCCCGCAGACCAGATCGGATTAGGGACTTACTCAAGATTCTTTTTGGTGCCAAAAAAGACCGGGGACTTGAGGCCCATTTTGGATCTCAGCATTCTAAATCGTTCAGTCAAAAAGTCCAAGTTCCGAATGGTCACCTTACAATCCATTCTCCCACTGCTGGAGAAAGGTGTTTGGATGTGCTCCATAGATCTCAAGGACGCCTATTACCACATTCTGGTAGATCAGGCGTCCAGGAGACATTTGCGCTTCAGCCTAGGAGACTGTCATTTTCAGTTCCGCACGCTGCCCTTTGGTCTCACCACAGCCCCCAGGGTGTTCACCAAATGTTTGGCAGTCGTGACTGCTCACCTGAGGAGTCTAGGATTCCGGGTGTTTCCGTATTTGGACGACTGGCTCCTAACTGCCACCTCCAGACGTCTACTATTGCAGAACCTACAAGCCACAATATCACTAGGCACTTCCTTTGGAATCACCTTCAATTGGCCAAAGTCTGTGTTGCTGCCATCTCAACGCATAAGATTCATCGGAGTAGAAATAGACTCAAACCGAATGCGGGTCTATCTTCCTACAGAAAGGATACAAACCATACAAGCTCAAGTCCGAGCCTTGCTTCTCAGATCCAAAGCTCCAGCCAGGATGGTCTTGCAGCTATTGGGATCTATGTCGGCCACGGTTCTTCTAGTCCCCCTAGCAAGGTTGCATATGAGAATTCTCCAGTGGCTTCTTTCGACACAGTGGTCCTTTCAGGATCTCCCGCTCAGTCACCTCATACGGATCACGGAAACCTGCAAACGGGACCTTTGCTGGTGGCTGGTGCCCTCCAATCTGGATCAGGGTCGACCTTTTGTTCCACCTCCTCCTATGGCCACTTTGACTGCGGACGCCTCCCAGATGGGGTGGGGGGGGCATTCCCTGGGCAGGTCAGTCCAAGGCAAATGGCGTTTAGAAGAGAGTCTTCTTCATATCAACATTTTGGAAATGAGGGCGGTGCTTCTATCTCTACAAGCCCTCCACGATTACCTCCCACAGGGCGTAATTGCCGTTCACTCCGACAACATGTCAGTGGTCTGGTATCTGAACAAGCAGGGAGGAACCAGATCCTACCCTCTTTGCAGAGAGGCCATGAGAGTCTGGGAATGGGCAGTGGCGACCAGACGTTTTCTGATAGCAACTCATATCCCTGGCAAATCCAACATGATAGCCGACAGACTGAGCAGAACTATCCTCTCTCCTCACGAGTGGTCTCTGAACAATGCAGTGACAACTCAGATCTTCAGCAAATGGGGAATTCCTTGTTGTGACCTTTTCGCAACCCCGCTGAACGCGAAGTGCAGAAAGTTCTTCTCCCTCACTCCAGCTCCGGGGGAGAGTCCTATGGACGCACTAGCCCATCCTTGGCCCACCGGCTTGCTATACGCCTTCCCCCCAGTTCCCCTCCTTCCCAGAGTGATCCAAAAGGCGTCTCACCTGGGGGAGCAAAATGATCTTAGTTGCTCCTTACTGGCCTCGTCAGGTATGGTTCCCCTATCTTCGGAAATATGCACTGGACGGTCCATGGTTCCTGGATCAGATCCCAGACCTATTAATTCATCAGTCGGGACTACTCCACCAGTCCCTTCACACTTTGAAGTTAACAGCTTGGCTCCTTCTCTTCCGACTATAGTCAGGAATCATACCTTAGACCCGGAAGTCATACATATCTTATCTTCGGCCCACAAGTCTGCCACTAAGAAATTGTATACTAGCAAATGGAAGAGATTTGCTATTTGGGCTCAACTCCGGGGTCTGGATCCCATCACTATTCCTGTATCGGAAGTCCTAAAATTTCTAACTTCCCTTTTCAATCAAGGTTCTTCAGTCTCTACCATCAAGGTCCACTTGGCAGCTATTTCCAATTTTCATGAATCTATAAACCCACCTTTAATGAGCAACAGATTGTGTAAAACCTTCATGAAAGGTGCTGCGCTTTTACGACCTCCGATTTCTCATCCTGCTCCTCCGTGGGATCTCGATGTGGTGTTACGTGCCTTAGCCTTCTCCCCCTTCGAACCGGCAGCAACATGGGATTTGAAATTTCTATCTTGGAAAACTGCTTTTCTGGTCGCAATTACTTCTGCCAGAAGGGTTTCAGAGCTTCAAGCTCTATCTGTAAAACCACCGTACCTGGTTTTTCACAAAGATAGAGTATCTCTCAGGCCTAATCCAGCCTTTGTCCCTAAAGTTTGTTCCAGTTTTTGCCTGCAACAGTCATTAGAACTTCCAGTTTTCTTTCCAAAGTACTCAAACAAAGCAGAATACATATTCCACACATTGGATGTCCACATGCAATTGCGTTTTTATTTAGACAGGACCAAACAAACAAGGAAAACAGATCAATTGTTTTTGTCCTTTGCGGATAATAAATTGGGCAAAGCCGTCACAAAGGTCACTATTGCCAAATGGATCAGGGACTGTATTACTCAAGCTTATTCCTCTTTTAATAAAGAGCGTACGACCTCTGTCAAAGCTCATTCTACAAGAGCTATGGCTACTTCAATAGCATTCCATTCTAAGCTTGCCATTAGTGACATTTGTGCTGCGGCTACGTGGTCTTCCCCGCACACTTTCATTTCCCACTACAAATTGGATGTGGCATCCCGGGGGCGAGCTTCATTTGGTTCCACAGTGCTCAGGAGTGTTTTCCAGTGAGCCACCCAGGATTTAGGTGCTAGGGACGCTGTCCCATCAGTACAGAATGTAGGCGAGATAGGATCACATAACATCTTTTAGTTATGTACTCACCATAACTTTAGATGTTTGGGATCCATCTCGCCTACATTCTCAATAACCCACCCTCCTTCCCCCTTCCTTGGAGATCAGAAGAGATCGGACGGTCTGAATTCTATTGTTTCATCTTGAAACATCTGGCAATGTTATATGAACAAGTTATGTGTGTGCATGAATGTGGACAAACAAGATCTGGGGGATTAGTGGTGGTGCATCCTGGGATAGAGAATAGCTCAGCCAATAAGAGGCTTCGCTCTATAGCATAGCGTGCCGAGTCGGAGCCGAGGATCGGCTCCGAGCCCATCAGTACAGAATGTAGGCGAGATGGATCCCAAACATCTAAAGTTATGGTGAGTACATAACTAAAAGTTATTCAAACAACACCTCTCAGTAAATCTGTGATGGATGTCATTTTGTAAGCCAGAAGGCCTAGTACTAGAAAATCTTATGCTGATAAATGGAAGAGATTCTGTGCTTGGAACCAAGCACAAGGAACTGACACAGCAAAGCCAAATGTTCATCAGATTTTTCAATACTTGACTGAGATGCTTGACAAGGGCCTATCTTTTTCATCAATAAAAATCCATGCCTCTGCCATCTTGGCTCATTACAACACAGAGCCACCGATCTTTTCTCATCCTTTGCTAAAACAGTATCTTAGAGGGGCCAAAAAATTAAGGCGCCTCAGAATATCACCCATTCCTGCATGGGACCTCAATTTTGTGTTGGAAAAGCTCACCCTGCCTCCATTTGAACCAGCTGCTACTGCAGATATAAAGTTTTTATCCTGGAAAACAGCTTTACTTCTGGCAATTAGTTCAGCAAGAAGGGTTTCAGAGCTACAGGCCCTCATGGCTGTGGAGCCTTTTATTATATTTTACCCAGACAGGGTGTCCCTCAGGACCAATCCTTCCTTTATGCTTAAGGTGGTATCCAGTGTGGCTCTTAGCCAAACTATTCACCTGCCAACTTTTTACCCAAATCCTCAGAACAAGGGAGAGTGGATTCTGCATTCCTTGGACGTGCACCGACAACTAAGATTCTACTTAAACAGGACTAAATGTCTAAGAAAAACTGAGCAGCTGCTGGAGGCAATTGCTGCAGAATCAGAGGGAAAGGCTATTTCAAAGCAGACTATTTCAAAGTGGATAAGCCACTGCATTTGTTTCTGCTATTTGCATCATGGTAAACCAGTGCCCAAGGGCATTAGGTCACATTCCACCAGGGCTGCATCTACATCAGCAGCTTTTCCCAGAGGGGTACCAACCAAAGACATTCTAGAAGCTGCTACTTGGAGTTCTGTTCATACTTTTACAAAGCATTATCATTTGCCTCTCTTCTCTAAGTCCAGGGCAGGCTTTGCCACTGCAGTTCTGCAGGGCCTTATAGCCGCTCCTAATGCTATTTAGTTCCAGCCTCCCATCCATAGCTTTGGGATTCTACCCAAATGTAATGACTGCAACAGTGAAACATGAAGAACATAGTACAGTTGTGTACACTTACCATAAATGTAGATGTTCGAGTGTATTCACTGTTGCAGTCTGGGGTTACCCACCCACCATCCCCCTTTATTGTACAGATTTTCTTTCCTTCACTATATTCTACAGCCTTTGTGGTGTATTTATACTGTAATAGTAAGTGTTATCATGGTCCAAATGCTCCAGATACTAATAAAATAAATGAATGATCCAAAAAAGAAGTACAGGAGCAAACCAAGGCTGGCAACAAAAATTAGCATAAATCCAGCAGTCACTGAGGCTTATTCAAGCAGCAGAAATAAATGCTAGTTCAAACAATGACTAAATCCATGCCAAAGTCAAGTAAAATACAGGCTGTTTTATTGGTAAGCGCTTTCACCCTGTAAGGGCTTTGTCAAACCATAAGAAACAAACATTGAATAAAATCAAATCACATTTTAGAAGGAAATAGGGTTGACATCACTTCCTGATTGAAACTTTTCAGTATGCAAAAACAATACATGTATATAAAAAAATTATATAAAAAAATTATATAAAAAAACTATATATATATATATATATATATATATATATATATATATATAAATACACATCTGTGTATAAAGGCAAATATAAAACATTTGTTAACATTCTAAAATATGTATGTTTATCTCACAGTGAGTCTCCTATTCTTAAGAACAGGTTTCAATGGAATTTTATCATTCAGACCTGGTCTCCAGTCTGCTCTTAGTCTGATAATCCATTTTAATTCCAGTGTTTCAGTGTAATTGCTTATATCCCTTCCCCTAACACTGGGTTCATTGATCTGTATAACTAAGAATACAAATGAATGTGTATTGTCACTGTCTATAATGTGTTTAGAAAGTGCACTGCGTGGAGACAGTGTGCGGATGTGATAAATGTGTTCCCTTATTCTATTTCGTAGGCATCTGTCTATATTACCTACGTAGAACGCTTGACAAGCAGTGCACTTAGCTAAATAAATGACATGTGATGTATTGCAGTTAGCACTGAGTTGAAACCTGAAACAATAGGAAGTAACTGGGTGAATGAACTGGGAACTGGTATCTACAAATTTGCAAAAATTACAACAATTACACGGAACAGTACCCACAATATTGTTCAAACACTCATTAGGCTGTGTAGATAGGCGGGGGTAACAAAGTAATCTATGTAGGTTAGACTTGTTCTTATATCTAAGATAAGGCTCTTCACCAACAATGTCTTTGAGTTGTGAATCAAGTAAGAGTAGATTCCAATTCTTGTTCAAAACCTCTCTTATACTGTTTATATCTTGCGTATAACTAACAGAAAATCTGACTGGTGGATTCCTAACTTCAGGACATATATCAGGGCATTCTCAACTGGATATGGTTGTGAGAAATATGGTCTGGCAATACCATTCCTCAGCTTCAAAACACCTTCAAAGTGGGAGGTGATCTCATCTGGCCTATATGCTCTTTGTTAGAAGCCTGTCATTTAAGTTTGACAACTCTTGTAAGAAGCTGTCATAATTTGGATTCATCCTGGGTGCTCTTATCGCCTGTCCCCTTATCAAGTTTTTATAAATGTAATTGGGGTGCATGCTTTCCCGATGTAACAGGGAGTTCCTATAACATGTTTTTCTAAAGACTCCAGTATTGAGCATCCTATTTGGCAGTCTGTCAACAAAAACATCCAAAAAAGTAATGCGACTAATTGAACTCTCAATAGAAAAGTAAAAATAAAATGGTTAAACTATTAATCTCCTTATGGAAGTCATCAAGGGCTTTGTCTGTACCAGTCCACAGGAGGAAAAGATCATCAACAAAACGTGCATAGAAAACATGTTTCTTGAAACTATCTAGGACAAACAACTTATTATGTTCCCAGTCAAGCATGACAAGATTGGTGTAGTTATTGGCACATGAAGTGCCCATAGCCACGCCATCCTTCTGAACATAGGCTACCTCATTAAAATGAAAGATGTTATTTTCCAGGAGAATTTCCAACAAGGCACCAAATAAATCTTTCCTAGCTGGACTGTAAGCTTTGCAACTCTGTAAACATCTAATAACACTCTCAACACCTTCAGAGTTAGGTATCATAGTAAAAAGGGACTGTACATCCAGGGTAACCATTTTATAATACATATCTAACGGTAGATCTACAACCTTTGAGTATAAGTCCAGTAAAAAATGTTTTGTGTCTTTGAGAATATGTGTAGATTCATTCACCAAGGGTCTCAGGTGTTTCTCAAGGTAAATGGATAAGGGCTGCATTGCCCATCTTCTCCCTGCCACTATTGGTCTCATAGGTGGGTCTCGGGGATTTTAATGTACATTGGAGAGGCCTTGGATGACTGGAATCAAGAGGTCTATCACATGAAAAAATTAAACAGGTCTTCATCTATAACCTCATTGAGTAATAAATCTTGCAACATATATGATATGTTAAGCACCTTACTCCAGACTTCATTCAGACTAAATATTTTATAAAAATCATGGTCACTTAACATGAGAGTCATTTATTGTAAATAATCAGCACTATTGAATACCACTATGGGTCCACCTTTATCAGCTGGTCTGATAGTAAGGTTTTTATCATCCCTTAGATTATTCAAGACTGTTCTCAATCTGGGGGTTAGATTCCCATACCACTTCTTCTTTCTGTTATTCTGATCTAGGGTGTGCAAATCATCCTCTACCATTTTCGTAACGGCATCTAGTTGTTGTTGTTGTTGTGTCTTTCGGCTTTTCCTGGTTAGGGGTCGCCACAGTGGAACTCCGGTCCGCTAATGATTGGCAGTTGATTTTTACGTGCCGAGTTGCCAGCCCTGACGCACAACCTTCAACGAAGGTACGCCCATTCACGCATGTCTCCACGCAGAAGACGCTCTAGCTGAGAATCGAACCGGGCAGCGTCTTACTGTGAGGCGACAAGGCTACCGCAGCACCACCACCGCTTGCTCGTAAAGGCATCTAGTACGGGATGTAATACTGGTACATAAGTACTAGGTTTTTTAAAAATCTTATTATACAGTGTGTCCTTAGAGGAAATACCATGGTCCAGTTTAAGCTGGACATTCCTACTAAACAACCTCACATCTACAATAGTGTCTGTGATTTGACTCCTAACTGAATGTATAAAAGATAGACCCCTGTTAAGAATCTCTTTCGTCCTCGGATAACACCCTGTCTTTGTGGTGTATTTGCTTTTAGATGAAGGTAAAGTTTATGTTGCCACAATTGCATGTATTTATAGTTTTATATATATATATATATATATATATATATATATATATATATATATATATATATATATATATATTGCTCCCCATTTGGGGGGCACCTGACATCTGGGGCAAGAAAAACTAAAGAAAATGGTGTCGGCTGCCTGTTCTATACCCCTGACGACCTGACGTCATGGAAGAGGAGACAGCAACCGACGCTGGACCCAAGACTTTGATATTCAGGCCGACTGAGGGCAACCTGCCAGCAGATTACCCAAATGTAATGACTGCAACAGTGAATACACTCGAACATCTACATTTATGGTAAGTGTACACAACTGTAATGTGTCTGCTACAAGTTTAATGCACTCTCATGGTAAATTCTTTAGGGCAAGTTTAGTTGGCTTTAGTTGAGAAGGTATTTCCTGTTGGGGAATGTGTCAATGGATTCAATATTTTTTAATTGCATATATTTATATATAAAATTATTAATCAATTTAATTTTTATATTTGTTTAACTGTTTCTAAGATCAATAAAATGTTTTTTAAACTAAATAAATCAATATACCTTTCAATATTATATAGATTCATTTTAGAACCTACAGAAATACCACATTCATTCAGGTCATTTCTCACAAGTTTAGTTGCAATCAATTATGTTGTAATTATGTTGCTATTAATTAGTAATTGATTTTAATGATTCAATTTACTCAAAGTATAAAAGAAGGGTGTTTTTAATTGAGAAATGTAATTGATTTTGTGCCTGTATCTGAGGAAGATATTCGAAAACGCATTTTTGTTGGTCTCAAGCGTTATTAAACTACGTCCTTCATACTCCAGAAATTTTGGATTTTTATTGTGGATATTTTGGATATTGTCTACGTTCCAGGGTCTCATACTCTGATTTGGTCTCCAGAGTGAAACTTGTGTGGTTTGGTGTACTGTTTGTTCACTCTTTCATCTCTCAATTGGTTATAGTAAAGTGTCGGAGATGGCGGAAGCACCAGGAGCAGAGACCCACAATGATTCGGTTCTCAATGAAAAAGGAGAACTGAGGAAAGTTATCGGCCAGCTTTCCCAACTGATAGAATTATTAACACCAGTTTGTACCTCTATTGTAGCGTTCGCTAAACCATCTATGCAACCTCCATATACTTTAAACTGTCAATCAAACATTTCGAAGGAAGTTCCTCCCACTAGGGTACAAATGGGTAGAACACTTCCTGTTTCGATGGAACGTTGTAACGCAGAGACTGTAGGACGACCGGTTTTGCCACCCAGTATCGACGACTTTGATGAATTTCCCTTGCTCTTACGTACAGGATCTATTAACAACGATGTTCCAGCAGATGGTCAAACCCTGTTTCCCAAGGATCCGAGAGGACAGCGCGAGCGGCGCCACCCCATATACAAGGTGACTTTCCTCTAACTACTACTGCAGTTGATCTAAAAACATTTTTAGAGAAAGAATTTGTCATGCATTCACCAGGCATGATTTCCGAAGAGAACCAAACAGGAAATCAAAGTTACAAAGAAAACTTGGACTTACTATATTTTTATTTGGACAAATTTGAAAGGTTAGCCTGTGATAATACTTATTTAAAAGAATGTATTGACAAGGGAATAGTCCCCAAAGGTTTACGATTAGTAAATACCCTAACAGGGTGGAGGAGGGTTCTATTTTTCACAAAGAACTCATTACTATTTTTGATAGATGTGGCTTGGACATAGTCCGAGCTATTATAGCTGAGAATGACAGGATTAGAACACATCTTGTTACTAAAATTAACAAAGTCAACACTAATGTTACTAGTGATTTATTGTTTTCTGTTAGAAATGAGAAAATTGTATACAATAGTATTTTTTCTAATATAGAAAAAGAATGTATTAACAACATGAAAAGAAAAGCCCTCAAGCTTGAGAGGGATATTAAAGCCTACAATTCAGGGACAGCATACCCAAAGCCAAAAACTTATAACACGTATAGAAAGGAAAATGAGGGTGTTACCCCAGACAATTACAACACAGAAGTAGAAAATGATGGTGAATTTGATAATCAAAATGAAGTTGATAGAACTAGTGACATCCCTTTAGAGTATATTCCCCCTCTGAGGAGGTCAGATCGGTTACGCAACAGGACAGTGGTACATTATCACCCTGTTTACCCCCACAGAGGGAATTACAGGAACTAAACGGTAGAGATAATTTTATTAAACAAAATGGTCATATTTTTGAATTTAACCAATATAAAATTTTCAATTACAGTTCAGTGGATGTTACTAAGGAATTCTTCGAATTGTTTATAAAAGGTTTTAAGTTTATTCCAATCAGAAAGGTCAGTCTACCCAGGGCCATAGTGGACCTAAAATTGTTTTTAAGAAAACAAAATTTGGGATTAATATTTGATGGCAAGGGTTATAACAATAATATCATTCAAACTGAACTAAAAAAGAAGAGTGTTTTTAACCCTCCACTTCACCCCCAGTTGAGAAATCTTGAGAAAGTTTTGGAAAATGAAATCAGGAAATCTGTGAGTTCCCACCATGTTTTTTCTAATTTAAACAAGGAACAACTTAGTTTATTGGATGGTTTGAAAAGAAACAAAAACCTTAGAATTATGCAACCAGACAAAGGGGGCGGTGTAGTTTTTTTAATGGATGCCATTACATATGAATCCAGAATGAAGGAGAGCCTGCATAACACCTATAGTTATACCAAAGCTTCATTAAATGAAGTTAATATTTAAAAAGCCAAGATTAATGTGATGCTCAATGATTTATTACTTGATGGCTCTATTGATCTGGACACTTTCAATTTTCTTACCACACAGAACCCTAGAGTTCCATCAGTATTTGGCATCCCTAAGGTCCACAAGGATCAGGACGATCCACCCTTAAGGTTAATAGTAGCCTCAGAAGGCTCTATTACCACCCCTTTAGCGAAATACATAGACATTAAATTAAAAGATTTATCTAATTGTGGTATAAACACCTTAAAAAGATTCTTGGGATTTTTTAAGACAGGTTAAAAAACAATTGTTTTCCAACGAAATAATTTTTATTACTCTGGACATTGTTGATTTGTTTGGATCTATTCCTCACGATATTGGATTATTATGGTTAGAGGAAAGTATGATACACCACAAATGTATATCACCGGATGTTTTTAAAACCTGCCTATTATTAATGGAAATAATCCTCAAAAATAATTTTATGTATTATCAAGGAGAATTTTTAGGCAAGAAAAGGTGTGGCCATGGGGGCCAAGTGTTCCCCACGATGCTAATATTATTTTATCATGGTGGGAAATTTTATTTATTAATGAATGTGAATTTGCAAACTGTTGGGTATTTTATAAGCGCTTTTTGGATGACATTGTTATTTTTTGGACTGATACTATGGACAAATTTTTGGAATTCCTACAATATATAAAAAGTACTACTAATTTTTTAGATTTTACATATACCATCAATCTAGATGAATGTATTTATTTAGATGTTTTATTAACTAAAAGTAATGACCATTTCGTCTCCAAGGTATATAGAAAACCTACTTTCTCAAATTCATACCTGCATTTTTCTAGTGGTCATCCCTTTAGTCAGAAGAGAAACATCCTCAAGGGACAACTTATTAGGACAAGCAGGATGACCTCTGATGAAAGAGACTTTGTACTTGATTGTCAATTTGTTATGAACATGTTTAAAGACAGGGATACCCGAATTATTTAATAGAGGAAATGTATAATGTGGTAATGGAAGGTAGAAAAGACAGATTTGCCCCTATTTTAGGGCAAGAAGATCCCCATGTTAATACACATTTCAATAATTTTAATAATTCTAGTAATTTTTCAAGAGCGTACATTATGGACTATACAGGAGATTCAGCACTATTAAAAAATATTATTACTAAAGAGTGGGACAAATTTAGAAATTTTACTGATTTAGAACATATAAGAAACCAGCCTTTGAAATTCATATACAGAAGAGACATGAACTTAAAAATATTTTTGAGTTTGGGCAGCATGGGGTGTGATAGTGAATCACACAGAATTGGAACATACAAATGTGGATCATGTTCACAATGTCAGTTCATTAATAGTGGGGTTAATATATTTATACCTAGTAGAAATAGAACCATATCATCCTCCAAATTTGCCAATTGTAATACCACCGGTAGTTTACCTAGCCACATGCCACTCCTGTTCTTCTTTTACGTGGGAAAACAGAAAGAAAACTCAAATCGAGAATATATGAACATTATTATGATATCAAGAAAAATAAAATGAATAATGCACTGTTCAGACATTCTCAGACTTGTAAGGAATCAGTATTCCTATTTTTCGTGTTAGAAATTGTTCCAAAAGAAATCAGGGGTGGCATGTGGGAAACAAAACTCGAATATAGAGAGTTATTCTGGCAAATAATTTTGGAAGCTACTAAGGAGCCTGGTCTAAATGAAATGCTTTCTATTACCCCAGTTCTTAAATTAAGAGCTGCCAAGCTGTAATTCATTATTTTGTCCACTAGATGGTAGTATTTTACATATTTTACATATAATGAAGATTACAGAATACAACAAAAGTTTTTAATTGCATATATTTATATATAAAATTATTAATCAATTTAATTTTTATATTTGTTTAACTGTTTCTAAGATCAATAAAATGTTTTTTAAACTAAATAAATCAATATACCTTTCAATATTATATAGATTCATTTTAGAACCTACAGAAATACCACATTCATTCAGGTCATTTCTCACAAGTTTAGTTGCAATCAATTATGCTGTAATTATGTTGCTATTAATTAGTAATTGATTTTAATGATTCAATTTACTCAAAGTATAAAAGAAGGGTGTTTTTATTGAGAAATGTAATTGATTTTGTGCCTGTATCTGAGGAAGATATTCGAAAACGCATTTTTGTTGGTCTCAAGCGTTATTAAACTACGTCCTTCATACTCCAGAAATTTTGGATTTTTATTGTGGATATTTTGGATATTGTCTACGTTCCAAGGTCTCATACTCTGATTTGGTCTCCAGAGTGAAACTTGTGTGGTTTGGTGTACTGTTTGTTCACTCTTTCATCTCTCAATTGGTTTCAATATTAAATGTGTCAGGATTATTTGTTGATTCTGGAGGAGATGGAGGTGTTACAGGTGGTAAATATGTTTAAGCGGAAAGTTACTGTATCAGTAAAGTGTGTATTGAATTGATTGGCAATGCTATAATTTGTGTAGTTAGTAGATGAGATTGGTTGAGTAGTATGAAAGGATGTGTATGTTTGTTGATGGAAGACCTGAAAATGTTGGCATTGTTTTGCTTAGTGTATTAGAAGTCTGATGGTATGTTTTTTGTCAAGTTTGGTCATGAGAGTCTGAAGATTAACTTGCCTAAACCTCAAGGACCTCCAAAACACAACACAACACAGGCACAAAGTGCACTTAGCAATTTAAGCCTACTTCCTCACATAGCACAGGGAATCCCAAAGTCACAGATGATGAACCCATAAGGCAGGCATCGACCCAACCAAATATTCTTGTTATAGATGACATACAGATGTGCCTCTTACCAGGCTGAGCAAGGAAAGTGTAACTGTTAGTTGCTTTTCTGATGCCAGGATCCATCAGATCACACATGCACTCAGGTCCTTGAACAAATACCAGTATGACTGTTATAGTTCATGCCAGTCAATGACTTAATTATATGAAGAGACATGGTAGAACTCTCAGACTGTATGTCCGTGGTAGGATTATGCCTCGATATGAGCAAAAACATAATTGACTTCAATATTTGGCTTAGTTTTTGGTGTCATTCAAAGGGGGATCCAGTATTTGTCAGCCTGGGAGGATATGATAGACAGAACATGCTGCTTCACCAGGAATGGCCTGCATCTGTGCCCTCTCGGATTTTGATTATTGGTAAAGACATTGTCCGCCCCCATAGTGCCTTTTTAGACAATGGCAATCTGGTAAACCTAACATCATGAAATAAGCAAAAGAAAATATGAAGGTATTACTGATTAATGGTATGAGCCTGAAGAAGCTGCACCCCCCCCCCCCCAAGCATTTCTTACTCTGGAAGACATTGATGTCTGTGCTGTGACTGAGACGTGGTTTAAAATGGCAGAGAACACTCCGGCTGTGAAAGCCTTCAACACCTTCCACATGTTTAGATCAGCTACTGAGTAGAAGGAGATAATAAAATAAAATTGAAACCAGCGCTCCCTTCCACCCAAGCTACCTTTAGAAATTCCTTAAGACAAACTGCTTACTCTTAAGTGATACATTGTCAAGTTTCAAAACTTTACTGAATATGCATATATGTAGACCGCCATGTAAACAGCTGCATAGATGCAGTTGTATCCCATAGGAACATCATTGGGGCAAACCTCAGAAACAAACCCACATGGTGGAACCATAACATCAGCAAGCTTTGTAATAAAAGGAAAAGAACTTTGACCAAAAGTATGTCACTGAAATAAACAAACATCTCAGGAGCTTAAAATCCACCAAAACCAATTTGAGGGTAAAATAGCTAGCTACCCAAGCCGAAGACAATCACAAGACATTTTTTAGTTATGTTTGTAATCTCAAAAGCACAACACAGCAATGCACTGATTGTAAATGATTATAACTTCATTGAGGCTTGAAGATACAGCTAACCTACTGGCTGATAAATTTAGCTCTAACTTTACACCTGTCTCCCGTACGTCTGTCCCTCAAGATGTACCTGAAACTGGCTCACCTCCAGTTATCACACAAGACAAAGTCCTAAAAGTGTTACCAAAAGCTTAAGATACTGCATTGATGGATCCTGTCAATATCCCTAGATGCATGTTAAATAGCATAAAGCACAATTTATCCACACCCTAACAAAACTGTTCAATCTCAGCCTCCATACAAGTTTTGTCCCGAGTGAATGGAGAGCAGCTGCAGTGATTCAGTTGCATAAGGGAAGACCTTCCACAGACCCAGGCAATTACAGGCCTGTGAGTCTGACCAGTCTGCAAAGCCATGGAAAGACTTGTCATGGAATTGATCAATCAGGACATAGGGAGCCTCCAAACACTGGACCTGTATCAGTTTGGATTCATCAAGGGCAGGTCATGCTTACTCAACTTGGTGGATTTTCTGAAAAGTTCATCAAAGCAATGGATGAAGGCAAAATGGAACACACACAGTATGCCTCCACCTGGCCAAAGCTTTTGACACAATTCCCCACTCAGGCATATTAGAAAAATTAAATAAACTGTGAGTAAAAGACTATGTCACCTACGGGATTCCCAACTGGATCACAAATAAGCGACAGATGATCAGAATAAGGTGAGTTACCTCACCAAAGAGACCAGTCACTAGTGGAGTCCCCCCCCCCCCCAGGGTTCTCTTTGGGGACTTCTCCTGTTTAACATCTACTTTTCAGAAGTAAAAGCCTAGCGACTCTGGCTGACTAAGTTTACAGATGACTGCAACCTAGAAGCAGCCATTGAATCCCCAAATTACTCTGACGTTCTGTAGGAAAGTTTGTCTCAAATATGTAACTGGTGCTGAAGTCATAGTCTGATGCTAAATGCCAAAAAATGCATCATTGTATTTTTTGGGAAGTCATCTACAGCAGGGAACTATCACATTGACAATATGGCCCTACGAGTTGACCCCGTTGGTTGGGATTTGAAAACTTATGTGGACAGTGACCTAACTTTTGACCAATATGTGTCCGTTGTTGTAAGAAAGTCCTTCTGTATTTGACAGCTTATAAGCAAAGAAATTGTGTGTAGATCTAGGGATGTCATTGTCCCCGGTTAGGCCAGTTATTGAATATAATGCTCCCTCTGGCATGTATGTGTCCAGACACATGCAACAGCTGTAATGCCCACAACGATGCCTTACAGTGGTACAAGGCCTAAAGAACATGTCCTGTATGGATCGACTCAAAGCCCTGTCACTATACACAGTATCCTACAGACTGTTAAAGTGTGACCTGTGTCTGGCATGCAAGGCATCCTCTGACCCATTAGTGATGGATTTACTGCACATCAGCAAGCTATGTTGCATCAGAAATACTCAGTCTAGGGCTCTAAACCTCTTCTGCAACATCAACAGGACAATCTGGAGGAACAGGTATATTTCACAGAAGATATCAGTACTGTGGAACAGACTCCCCATCCAAAGTTTATCTCTGTTCATTTTCAACTGCAACTTTGGATGGGAAACAAAAAAATTTAATCCAAGACTGCCCCTGTACTACTAATGGACAAAGGCAGCTCCTAGATGCCTTATCCATGCACGGGTCCCCTCAGATTATCTATGGCATGATCCCAGTTATTCTGATTAGGGTTAATATATATTTATTAAGACTGGGTTAAGCCAATCTATAACTAATTGGGATAGGTTATTTCAAGCAGAAAAGGGGAAATTGCCTAGGGTTAAAGTGGAGACCCTGATTATTAGAGATTACATGAGAGGGTATTCTTGGGATTGATGCATTTATGGGCAGCACATCAAGCAGATTTGTTCCTTTTAAAACAGACACCTAATCTTATTTTTTTTTCCTGAGCTCCTTATAGATGGACCAAGGGAACAGATGCATTTCCTCCCTTTCAACTGATATGCAGAATCATTCTCAAGATTTAGAGAGACTGTTCAAAGATCGTTGAGGTACTTTCCTTAGGCTTTGGCAACAGTGGTTCTCCCATGTTATGGAACTGGCCACGGGCAATTGCTGCAATCTTTCTCCCACTTTGGATGTACTCATACAAGACCAGAAGTGTTTGAAGCACTGTAGTCTCAAACTACTGCAACCGACTGCCTGGATGATTCAGTTCTAATAACCTGTTAGGCAAGAGGACATGCAGCTGTTACTAAAGGCTGCAAGAATATCAGTAAATGGAAAAGATTTTCAGGTTGATACTAGTCAAAAAGCAGGGCCCTAATAGAGATTATTTACCACTGGTCTTCATGTCTTTTTGTGAGTTGCTGTCATCTTGGCTTATCTTATTCCTCTGTTAAGGTTCATCTTGTGGCCATTTCAGCATGTTGGCCCATGACGCCACTTCTGTCCTCTTTGTTTCTCATTAAACATTTTTTGAAAGGGGTTTTACACTTGAGGCCACCTAAAAGGAAGATGGCTTCTTCATGGGACCTTAAGTTTCTAATGCTTCTGAGGTTAGTACAGGTTATTGTTTTTAGAGGCTTGGTCTAAACTGTACATTTGCGGCAAACGGCAGTAATTTTGCTTTCCCTTCATGATGGGTGGTGGGAACCTGGGTTTGGATGGAATTCTCCGTAGAGGTCAAGTGAGACTGGAAGCTGAGGTAGAGGAAGAGCCGTTTTAAGTTGCATTTTTTTTTTTTGTTTGTTTTATTGCAAGTTTAGAAAATGGAGCTGTGAAAGCTGTAGCTTAGCTTGAAAATGTGATTAGTGGAGAAGTTGAGTAGACACGGTGTGATGTGGAAATGATACTGAGTTTGATTTTGAGCTAGAGAATCTGATACTTAAAAGTGGAGGTGTTGGAAATGTGCATGAAGGGATGTGAGTAATAGAAGAGGAGGTAGGATAACAAATTGCCTGGGAAACATTTTTATAAGTATATGCCAGGTGTGGGACAATGTAAGGTGTTGGACACTTACAGTGGATGGGTGCAGTTTGGAGAAGAAGGTAGGGGATATGCTGGGTTAGTGAGGGATTGATGTCTAAGAAGTGTGTGCTAAGGGGAGTTGTTAAAAGCTGCAATTTAGAGGTTTGAGTGGTGAATAGGGTTGTAAAGTATTTTGAGTGGATTAGTAGACAGGTGAGAGTAAGAGGTACAAAGAGAAGTGTGTTAATGGTATACTTTTTGTTGAGATAGAGTGTGTTTAAAATGAGACTGCAAAGAGGGAGCAAGTAGAAATGTGAAAGATAAGTCATTATGCAGGGAGATGTGTGAGTATAGGTAATAAATATAATTGAGAGGTGTTTGAGATGACTGGAATGTAATGATTCTAACCTTTGATCGGGTGTTGTGTCTTTGGATGGAGTGGAGCTAACCTTTCATCGATTGTTGTGTCTGGGATGAGATTAAGTTTGTGTGGAGTAGGTGTTGCTGAAATAAGATAGTTAGTGAGAGTAAAGGATGCTTGGGTTAGAATAGTGTGGTGACTTATAGAAGTGAGCAGATTTGGAAAGAAAGAGAAGAAAGTATGTGAAGAGGATGAAGATGTAGGGTGTTGGTACTTCTCTGTGATAGGCAGCACAGTGAGGAAGATTTGTTATAGGAATGGATCTTTAGGTACAGTTGAAGGTTGATGCAGATTGGCATGAGTAGTTAGTGTAATAGTTTGCTATAAACAAAACGTCCGTCCGTAGTATGGTATGGGTAAGAGTGGGGATAAAAGCAGGTGGTATGTGTAGTTAGTGAGATTATTTGATGACTGGGGGCGTGGAGGAGTATGTGTACTGCTAGAGTGAACGTTTATTTATGGGAATATAGTGGTTATGAGGGAGAGAGAATGAAGAGTTAAATTGTAATGATCTGGGGGTTGGCTGGGGAATTGAGAGTGGGAGAGGAGCAAAGCAGGCTTGAGACGGATATGCATTAGCATGAGTTAATCTGTACACACATACTGCTAAGCAAAATTAGCATGAGTTAACAAATAAAATGGAACAGATTTGCAGAGTTTAGCTGTGATGTAACACAGTAAAGGTGGGTTACACTACATGTTATATCAGTTGCATTAAGCAGCATCCATGATCAGGTATACACAGTTTATTACAATATACAGAAAGCAGCACAGAGTGAGGTTCCCCACAGCTTAAGCCTAGTTTGCCTTTAATTGTGTCAGTAATAGTACAAGCCTAGTTATTTTATTTTAAATGTGTAAGTAGTAGTACAAGCCTAGTTATTTTATTTTAATTGTGTAAGAAGTTGTACAAGCCTAGTTATTTTTTAATTGTGTAAGAAGTAGTACAAGCCAAGTTATTTTATTTTCGTTTGAGGATCTCTCCTTGCGGGTAAGGGAGACAGACCTTAGTAAATGTGCACTGATGCCCCGATGTAAGCCTCTTCACTCCATTTGCTGCCTTGGGTAGGTGGGTCTCATAATCCATCCTTGGCTTTGCCCATGATATGTTTTTCCCGTCAGTCTTGTTCAAGACTGGCACTTACTGTCCTTGAGCTTGCTTTTTGGTTGGAGTTCTCCCTGTGTAAATTAGGAAGGTGATTGAGAAGATCCAGTGTCCTTGTTTGAAAGACGGATAAGGACTGAGAGACATGCAATCCGCATAACTCCACTATGCCTGGATGAACCCTTCCTTAGAAGAAGTCCTCAAATTGATGAAGTCTGAATGACTGTCTTTGGAAGGAGCAGAAGGAGAATCTTTGCTTAACTCATTCAAGCATGTAGTGCTTTTTTTGTATACTTTCAGTTCATATCCATAGCTCGTTGTGACATCCAGAACTTTTTTGGATCTGGTTTCATTTTCTGAGTGATTTTGCAGCTAATAGGCATTATTAAAATGTGCAAGGAGTTATTAACACAGTCATACTAAGACTGTTAATCTAGAATGTTTGGCAGAAGACAAATTAATCATTATTCATCACTTATTATTCATATGTTCATATTTATGTTTGTATTTTCATAACTGAAAGCCCTATATATTATTGATGGGTATAGTGGGAGACATTTATATTGTACTACACATGATATAGTGTTTGTTGTTGGTTAGTAATTATGAAAATAAACAATATTTCCATATGCACTTAGTATTTATGGCAGGACTAGGAATAAGCTGATTTATCAATGCAAAGGATACTTCTTACTGCTAAATTGCAATTTATATAGTTGTAATAGCTTCTATTGTTCACAAAATATTTACTTTTGTTTATCTTATGTTTGTTATCCTTTTTAAGTTTATTTTTCAGAAAATGCTCTGGAATGCAAAATGTGTATAGGCTGCTAAGGATGTGACATTCCACACCACTTAAGTGCTAATGAGTTAAAGATACTGTATTGTTTTCCTGGAAACATCTGGATACTTCTCCCTGTACTTGTTGGAAGGTGGATACTCTCCACAACCCCCCTCCACATGTTTGTATTGAAACCCCTTCTAGGCATCCTAGGACCTATTCCTACATGACATCTGTGGTCAAACTGAGGTCCAAGACACCACAATTACCAGTCCATTATACTGTATGATAAAGAATCTGAATAATTTTGCAGGCTGTAAAAGAGTGTTTTCATCTGCTACTTTTGAGGCTACAGTCTCTCAGATGTTTGTCTCACATTTTCAAGTGTCATCATGTAATGGATCAGGCACTGGATGTACTTTCACAACTTGTTAATTTATTTTTTAAGCACCTTTATTAAATTATCACTTAAGACATGGACAAAGATACATTAACAGAAATTAAAAGAAAAAAACAAGCCATATTACTATTTTCCCTTTTCCATACATTATGCATCACATATCTTTTCTTTCTTTATAACTGTCATCAGTCCAGCATTACATAATTTGCTCATTTTCTGCTTTCCCTTAAACTTCACTCCTTATTCTGTATGTATTGTTCGGACAAATTCCATTTATTTCAGTGCAATTTGCTCCTTCCCTTTTCTAAAAACCTATCTTCCATCTCTTTTACCTATTTTATAATATTCAACATTTCAAGCACAGTTTGTTTAAACTGATTTTCCATTTTCTAGCAATTGCTTTTTTTTTTTTTTTGGCAGCCAAAGGAAGCCAGCCTGTGCCATGACTTTAGTCTTTTCTTGCCGTTGGAGCCCAAAGCAGTGTTCAAGTGTGTTGGTTGGAAAACACAAGAGAAACGTAGTCATCAGAAAGATAAGTACCCTGCTGGGGAAATCCTTTTCTTTCCTTTAACTCATGTCAGATAAAATTAATAATCATCTCCATTATGGCAAGCAAATCCCATGCAGAGACTTTCACACTCTTTGTGTTAATTGTTTAGGCCCAGACCACGATGTCCCTAGTTGCCGTTTTTGTGCTTGTTTTAACACTAGGACTATTAGGTGTAGGGATGAATTTTTAGCAAGATTCCTTAGTCAAGAATCTTCTCACTTGTATCCGATAGTGTCCACTGGTTGTCAGGAATTTGAGCAACCTAAGCTAAAGAAAGATAAAGTCAAGAAACAAAAGCTTAGGTCTTCAGACGACAACAATTCACTGTTTGCCTCTCCATCTAGGCTTGTGATTGATGAAGAAGATGAGGAGGTTTCTCACCTCTAACATGTGAAGTTTGTAGGAGGTTTAAAAATACATTCTAAGCAAAAATCCTAACCTTGTTGCATACGTAGGAGACATACATAAATCCTCCCATTGTTCCTTAGTAAATTACTTTTCTAGTCTCTCCCCAATCTTTTCCAACTTCCTCTGGTTCTTATAGATGTTCTTCATTCCACATTGCTGCAGTCCTAACCATTGGGTAGTCCGCTGTCCAGTCGGCCCGAATACCAAAGTATATGGCTGACGTCGGTCAAGGCGCATTAGACTGATGTCAGGACGTCAGGGTACTAATGCGCATGACCGACGTCATATCCTCAGTCTTTTTTGCCGCATGGTCCGATGCAGAAGCAGTTTTGCGAGTGCAGGTTGGCGTTCTGAAATTTTCTGAAGTCGGAGTTTCAGACCGAATCAAAGTTGGCTAAGTACCCAGTTGGGGAACATTTTGGTTTTTTCTTGCCTCAGTATTTAACCGGATGTCAGAAAAAGTGAATAACTGTATTTCTTGTGGGAAACAGATACCTCATAGGGATTACCATACTTTGTGTATACCTTGTTTAGGGCCTGAGCACGACGTTGTTGGATGCCGCTCTTGTGCTAGATTTAACAAACGCACTATTAAGAGAAGGTTAGACTGTGCCAGGTTAGTGTTTGGGAAGCGCTGTAATTATAAAATGCCGTCGGATGCTCCGACGCCCGCTTCGTTCAAAAAGCGCAAGGACAAAGCAGCAAAGCCTAGGGTTGAAGAACCGGCGGTCCCGGACGTCGGTTCTTTAGAAGGCTTAGCGGAGCCAGAAGTTTTGCCAGGAGTTTCTGGGGAGTCTCAGGCAGAGACTTTACTGCTACAGGATGTGCCCTCTCAGGAGGTAGGCCAGGCTGAGGGGGCTTCTCAGGTAACTGTTCTTCCCTCTCTTCCTAAGGTAGTTAGAGCCTCTCCTTCTGTTTCCAAGACTTCTTTGAGAGGTAGGCCAAGTTTAGCTTCAGTGGGGGCTTCTCCTAGCACTTCGGGTTCTGTGCCTAAGAAACATATGCTTAAAATGGCAGAGGATTTGATTACTATGATTAGAGGTTCTATGCCCCCTCCTGATAAGAGGCCTAGGGTGGAGCCTGAGTTTGAGAGTTTTGAACAGTGTTCAGAGGCTTCTGAGTCTTCGGCTGAAGACTTGCAGGAGTTTCCTCATTATTCTGATTCTGATGTGGATGATTCCACTCCTTCAGCTTCCCCTCCTGAGGATTTTTCATTTTCAGAGACTCTGCATTCCATGAGGGAGCATTTTAAATGGGAAGGCCAAGATTTCTCTGATTCCAGGAAGAGGCTTAGGGAATTTTTGTTTTTACCCCAGCATAGGCCCTTAGCTATACCTCCTGTGTTGAATGTGGTGGAAGATGTTTTTGCAGAGGCTTCCCTGAACCCTGATTCTTTGCCTCCTGCACCTGTTAAACCTGATAGGTACTATAGGGTGCCTGAAGCTCATAAGTATCTTTTTAAGAGTCCTAGGGCAGACCCAGAAATTGTTTCTCAGGGGCCTAAGGGTGTTAAGGCCTCGGTTGTTAAAAATCCTGTTCCCTCTGATAAAGAGGCAAGGGCGTTGGATAGATGGGGAAAGAAAGTGTATACTTCTTCCACTTTAGCCATGAGGGCGTTGAATTGTCAGTTTCACATGCTAAAATATCAAAATTATCTCCTTTCACAATTGAAATCTAAGGTGGATGCTCTGGCGGAAGGTATTGAGTGTAAAGAGTTGCTGGATTTAGTTCATGTGTCTGAACAAGTGGGTAAGCATTCTTTGCAATGTGGTTTTGATGCTGTGCAGGCCTCCTCGAGGGTGGCTGCCACTGGTTCTGTTCTTCGCAGGCACGCTTGGTTGAGGGATCAGAATTTAGCTGAGCATGTTAAGACAAGGATTTTGGATGCTCCTTTACAGTCTGATGTGTTGTTTGGTTCGCCTGTGGAAGCAGTTTTAAAGAAAATGGAGGACAAGGCTAAATCTATGCAGACTGTTAAAGATTTTTTGCAGGTGCAGCCTCCAAAGTTTAGCAGAAATTGGCCTACTAAGGGATGGACATATCCTGCTTATGATTCCCAGTCTAGGGGTAGGTCTAGACGTGGTAGGGGCAGAGCTCAAGGTTCTTTTAGGCCTAGAACAGGGAGTTCTCCTGCTCAGACTTCTGGTGAGGGCAGGGGTCAGTCCTTTCGTAAACAGACCCAATGACCTGCCTTTTCAGCTGCCAGTTCATTCTTGTCTGGCAGCTCCTTTGGGAGGAAGACTGTCTCTTTTCAAAGAAAATTGGGATTTAATTACTCAAGACAGATGGGTTTTGGATATCATTCACCACGGTTACAGGTTTTATTTCCATACCTTGCGCCCTTTCAAAGGCATGCCAGACGTTCCTCCTCCACAAAGGAAAGAGGCTCACAAGCAAATTTCTCTGTTACTCCAAATAGGGGCCATTCAGCCAGTCCCTATACCAGAAAGGGGCCTAGGATTTTATTCTCGCCTGTTCCTAGTACCAAAGAAGGGGAACACGTGGAGACCAATTTTGGATTTATCTATCCTCAACACTTATCTGGACATTCCCAAGTTCAAAATGTTGACGTTACAACAGCTTTTACCTCTGCTGGGCAAAAATCACTGGATGGTAACTTTAGATCTCAAGGAAGCTTACCTTCATGTGCCTATAAGACTAAGTTGCAGAAAGTATCTGCGTTTGAGCTGGAAATTCTCATTATCAGTTCTCTGCATTGCCCTTTGGCTTATCTACTGCCCAGAGTATTCACAAAGGTTCTGGCTCCAGTGATAGCTTACTTCAGGCTAAAAGGAATTCAAATCTATCCTTATTTGGACGACTGCCTGATTCTGGCTCAAGAAAAGGAAGACCTTCTACAGCATTTGGAATATGTCATAGCAGTGCTAAGATGCCTAGGGTATTCTGTGAACGAAATAAAGTCCAGTCTAGTACCCTCTCAAGACATGTGCTTTCTGGGTGTGAGACTGAATACAGCAGCCCAGATGGCCTTTTAACCCCGGACAAACAAAAGAATCTTTCCAGTTACTTCCATCAATTATCTCTTCAGTCCGGGCTGACTGCAAGGACAGTCCTTCAAGCCTTAGGGTTCATGGCATCTTGTATTCTGGTGCTTCCCAATGCCAAACTACATATGAGGAAGCTGCAATGGTATCTCAAAAATGTATGGACACAGCACTGCCAGGATTTGGACACTGTCATTCAAATAATACCTTGCATTCAAAAAGAATTTTTGTGGTGGGCTCAGGAATGTCACCTAAACAAGGGACTCTCTGTGACCCGGCCAGAGGCGAGTCAGATTTTAACGACAGATGCCTCGGACATTGCTTGGGGAGCTCATCTAAATGGAAAGTGGATACAAGACAAGTGGCCTGCCAGACTTCAGCATCTACATATCAACATGAAGGAGATGTTAGCAGTCCAGTTTGCATTAATGGCTTTCAAGGAGTTACTTCTTCCAGGGCAGGTGTTGATTCTAACAGACAACACAACTGTCATGTGGTACATCAACAAACAAGGGGGAACACATTCTTATCCTCTATGCAGGCAAGCAATGATTTTATGGGAAACTGCGCTCAGCTTGCAACTAACTCTACAGGCAAGGTTTATGCCGGGAGCACAGAACTCCTTAGCAGATGTATTAAGCAGACAAATCATGGATCCCCACGAGTGGAAACTGGATCTTCATGTATTTCAGAAATTGACAGTGTCATGGGGAACTCCAGACATAGATCTGTTCGCTTCTCCACTAAACCACCGGCTGCCAAAGTTTTGCACAAAGGGGTTTCATCACACAGCTTGGAAAGTGGATGCTCTTTCTTTCAGTTGGAAAAATCTTCATGTGTATGCCTTTCCACCTCTGCCTCTTCTTCCAAAGGTGCTCCTAAAGGTCAGACAAGACAAGCCAAGGATGATTTTAATAGCTCCAGATTGGCCTCGGCAACACTGGTACCCACTACTAAGGAGTCTGGTAAGGAAGCCTCCATGGCCTTTGCCTTTGATTCCACATCTGTTATCTCAGAAGGACGGTCACCTGCTCAATGTCAAGCTTCACTCTCTTCATCTAACAGCCTGGCATATTCTGTTCTGAAACACAGCAGGTCTCAACTTCCTCAACAAGTTTTAAATGTGATTATGGAAGCCAGAAGACCTAGTACAAGGAAGGTGTAGCAGAAAAATGGAAGAGATTTTTATTTTGGAGTGCAGCAAAGAATTTGGAGATTTCTGAGCCTAATTTGAGTGTGGCTCTTCAATATCTTACTGAGTTATTGGACAAAGGTTTGTCCTTCTCTTCCATTAAGATTCATGCTGCAGCAATTTCAGCTCACTATGATTGTGACCCACCTTTGTTTTCGCATCCTTTGTTCAAGCAGTTTCTTAGAGGTGCAAAGAATATAAGACCCCCACGTAGAGCTCCTACTCCTGCTTGGGATCTCAATTTTGTGTTGGAAAAACTTACTCTACAACCTTTTGAGCCTGCGGCTACTGCTGAATTGAAATACTTGTCATGGAAGACTGCTTTTTTGTTGGCTATTACTTCTGCAAGAAGGGTTTCTGAGTTGCAGGCCCTTATGGCAGTAGAGCCCTTTTTGATTTTCCATAAGGATAGGGTATCATTACGTACTAATCCTTCCTTTATGCCTAAGGTGGTTTCTAGTGTGGCTTTAAACCAAACTATCCATTTGCCTACCTTCTATGCAGATCCCCAAAATAAGGGGGAAAAGATTTTGCACACTTTAGATGTACATAGGCAGTTGCGTTATTATTTAAGCAGGACTAAGGATTTCAGGCAGTCTCAGCAGTTGTTTGTTTCTTTTGCTTTGAGTTCCCAGGGCAAGCCTGTGTCTAAGCAAACTATTTCTAAGTGGATTGGGTTTTGCATTTCATTTTGTTACTCCCATCATGGCAAAGAGATTCCAGCTGGGATTAGGCCTCATTCCACTAGGGCTACTGCCACTTCAACAGCATTTCTAAGGGGGGTGGCAACTAAGGATATTTTGGAGGCAGCTACTTGGAGTTCAGTGCATACTTTCTCTAAGCATTACCATCTTCCTCTCTACTCTAAATCTAGGGCTGGTTTTGCCACAGCTATTTTGCAAGGCATGTTGACAGCTCCGGCTTCCTTATGATTTGCCAGCCTCCCTTAACTCTGCTTTGGGATTCTACCCAATGGTTAGGACTGCAGCAATGTGGAATGAAGAACATAGTACAGTTTTGTACCTACCATAAATGTAGATGTTCGAGGATCCACATTGCTGCAGTCCAATTTACCCTCCCTCCTTCCCCTCTGTGTTTAGGGGTGTTGGTGTGGGTTAGGTTATACTCTTGTACATTTGTATATATTGTATATATGTTTGGTGCAGGGTTTTTTGGTTTTTTGGTTTTTTGGTTTGGGCCTTGTCTTTTTAGGGTCTTCTGACATCTGGGGCAAGAAAAGACTGAGGATATGACGTCGGTCATGCGCATTAGTACCCTGACGTCCTGACATCAGTCTAATGCGCCTTGACCGACGTCAGCCATATACTTTGGTATTCGGGCCGACTGGACAGCGGACTACCCAATGGTTAGGACTGCAGCAATGTGGATCCTCGAACATCTACATTTATGGTAGGTACAAAACTGTACTTTATGCAGTGTTTTGTATGCCCTACTGTTTATTCCTTTTTTAACAGCAGCTTCTGTTCAGACACGGTTAAAGTCTCTAACAGAGCAGGTCTTTCTCTTAGGATTCACCTATCCCTTTCTTTTTGGCTATACTCTGATATTAATTCCTGATAGGGCACGTCTTCTTGGTCTCTTCCTACTCTGTTAACTTTCCCTCTCTAGTTATTTGCTCCTGATATCTTGGTTCCTTTGTCAGTTTTCTCCTGTAAATTCTAGACCTTATTTGCCTATTTTCTGTACTTCCACTTTGTCGTCTTTATTGGCAAAATCTCCTTTCTCCATTTTCTTTTTGGCTTGGTTTTTAGAACACTTTCTGCTACTTTATGAATAAAGTATTCTGTATGTTTTTTATTCACCAGAAGAATCTGCATTCAAAATCCCACTATCTCATTATTTCTTGAACTTCCTCCTACTTCATTTCTTTCCACTTCCAATTTTAACCTTCTGCTTGTGTTATACATGTGAGGTTTAAAAGTGTAGCTCTAAAATATCCATTCAAATCAGGTAATGTTAAACCACCTTGTTCTTTTGGAAGGATCAACTTATCTCTTGCCCCCTTCTCCTCCCGGATAAATTTCTTCAGATCTTTAGTGTCCACAACTTTTCCTGTGATTGATAAAACTGTCTGAACTATATATAAAACTAAAGGGACTAAAAACATTTTGTATCTTACTATCCATATCCATAAACAAAAGTTGATAATTTCTTTTTTTATTATTATCATTTATTTAGTCTATTTCTACATGTCCTTAACTACAGTAACAGTAGCCTTTTTAATCCATACTCCTAAATACTTCGTCTTATTGTGTCCCCGTAAATATGGATATTACTGAACCTGTTTGTGTATGGGTACATGATTTTACGGCGATAGCCTTTGTTTTATCTTCATTAGTTTTATATCCCGAAAAGACATGAAACTCTCAAAATGGTCCACAACACCGGGATGTCCTTTTCTGTATTTATCAGGTACAGAATATCATCTTCAAATAAATGCACTTTTCTTGGTTACCGTTGCAGTTCTTCCTTAAATTTCTGAGTCCCATATTTTATTTGTAATAGCTCTTAATATAATTTATTTATCTATTTATTGACATTTGCTGACTGGGAAAGTCCACTGGGTCAGAAACTCATTTTCAGTGGAAACCTGGGGAGAAAAGCTCCACAAAAAATATTTAATACAGAGTACTTTAAAGATAAAATAGACAGTGAACATAGGCTTTGTTAAAAAAAAATACATTGGCTATTAATATTTAACATACAGTACTTAAGAATAAAAAGCCTTCAAATAAAGATTGTAATTTGCTTCAAGGTAAACAGTTCAGCAAATACTTAGAGGAGGTTCTAGACATATAAAGCAAATATCAAAGGGGAACGAGGACACCCTTGCCTGGTTCCTTCGTTCAAGCACAACTTATTAGAGAGGAAACCTCCCACTTTAATTCTCGTCTCAGATCCTTTATATATCCCTCTAATTAACCTTGTTATTGTATCAGGGAATGCAAATGCTTCCTTAGCCCTATTCAAAAAATTCCAACTTACGCTGTTGAATGCTTTCACTTCATTAAGACCCAACAACAGCGGTGTTTTCTTACATTCTTCTACCCACACTGGATCATCATTGTTCTATTAATAATGTCAAATGTTTGCATATTTATACATTTTAGCAACATTCTTGAAATTTGTTTTATTAGTATAGACAAAAACACTTTGTAATTGTGGTTTAAAATTTAAATGGGTCTGTATATGAAGCCGGGTCTGGTGAGTCTTTACCCTCTTTGGGTAATACAACCAATGCAGTGTTTTGATTCTGGTCTTTGTTTACATTTTCAGTCTGGCTTTCTCAGCATGTCCCAGTTCTGATTGTGGGAGTTTGGGGAGGGGTGCTTACAGGAGGTTTCAAAGGTGTTAGCCAGATTCCATCTCAGATTGCAGTTGTACTCATAATGGCTCTTTTGCCTGTGCTTTTTCATCCTCAGTGACATTAGCCTTTCAGGAATGGCATGACCTGACTTGCAACTACCTTGCAGGAAAGCAAATGAGCAATGCAAAAATAAAACATAAGTAAAGAGAGTTTTCTGTTCATTTCATTTTGTATTTTATTTCGTACTGATTTCTGAATGCTGGCTATGTGCAATGGTATGACTACCCCTAGCTCTGTAGAATAAATATGAAAGATGCAAGTTTCAAACAGTAGTAGGAATAGTGGTCTCTTTTTTTTCCACGTTTTTTTAGTTTTTTTAAATATCTGAATACTAGCTAATTAAATTGGCTTGATGACCCACTGGTGGCTCTATAAAAGGCATTTTCATTTTCTAGTCTGACGTGCTGATTTCTAAATAATAAGTGCCCTGAATTTTATGATCTGGCTCTTTTTAATGCTGTAGAAACATGAGTAATGTAAAGTTTAACCATTAGTAGGTGCATTTATCTATTCCTCTAATTTCATATTTTATTTTGTGCTGACATCTGTCTACTAGTCAAGTATATTTCCTAGTATACATGCTGCTTCTTGGGGAGTTACTACCACATTGTACAATATGTCCTTCAGCAGTTTCTCTTTCCCTTTCTACCTTACAGTTGTATGCTTTTGTGTCTGATCCCACTGTGGTTAACTGTAAACTAGTAAAATGATACTGTCCAGACTTTTTGCCATCATTCTGTTTGTAATGCATGATAAGTGTGTTTCCCAGTCTGACAACCATTAGTCCTACATGATGCCATTCAAACTATGGTTGCCCTTCCAAAATACTCCAATGGTATCCATGTCAGAGCGGTGACATATCTAGTATCCTACTGTGTTTACTGCCTCATACTCTCTAATGCCTTGTTCCCTGTGGCAAATCAACATAAGATACATAATGTTCTTATATTTGTGCAGTCAGTTGTCTTCATATACTGCACTTGCACAATTGTACACAGTGTCACATTAGGGTTACTGCCTCTCCAAGTCTGCAAAGTGGGATTTTGCAGGACAAACCAGACCTTCAGTTAGTGCAAAAAGCTATACTCCATTTTATTGCCAAAATAAAAGTTTATATTTGTAGCATTTATTTATTATTTATTTATGTCTATGTGTTTACTGGTAAGGTCTGACTGGGTCATAAGTAACCCCTTTTCAGCAGAGGCCTGGGAGGAAAGCTCCATCATTCTTGCATAGATTAAATAACTAATTTGGTTTGTTTATGCTGTTTCCTAAAATAGTTAGGCATTTCAAATACAAAATAATGATTTTATGTAACTATTGAAGGAAACTTCACATTTGTGACCTAAAAATCTCTGAATGTTTGCCGTTTTGATGTTCTTTCAAAGGAAATGACTGCCCAGAGAGGAACCGTCCTGCAAAGAATGGAACATGTGATAACCCTATGATACTGCCATTACTGAAGATACATAGCACACACTGGGAGCCTGCTCTGTAGTATAATAGTCTGTAGTACATTATCACCATTTTTTTTGGATGGACATTCTCTTGTCACTACAATACGTTATGAGACCATGCATTATGGAGTCCTCACTGTGTTATAGGGGTAATGTTAATCACAAGAGTACCACCTGTCTTTTGGCTATATTACTGAAATTATACAATGTCACATTCCTTTAGTGACAGTACTTGAGATAGTGCGGCTATGCTCTAATATGTACACTATTTCTGATCATACTACTTTGTGCTCTGCTTTCTTTTCATGTCAGTCTTATGCTACAGAAGATGCCGTGTGCTTCCTCAGCTAATATGTCACCTTATGCTTAACACTGATTTCTCTTATAAGGGCATGCGCAATAGCCATCCATACCACTCTACATCTATTTATAAGCCACTAAGATGACAAGGATGTACCCCGCACTTTCACATGCCAATCAGCAGTCTTTGACTAATCCTGTGTATTCTCAGAGGCATCTTTAAGTGATCTGTGAGTATTGCTGCTAATAAAGTGAATTACATATTGAGTGGGCATTCTGACACTCTGCTCTACCAAGCTTAAGTCAATCATATCAGAGTGAAGTAGTAGTGGTTGCATTCTGAGATCTCTTAGATCACAAAAATCTGTTTTCTACACTGTTGAGAGTGCCTAGATAAGCCACATAAAGGGATGTCATGCCAGCCACTTGTATTCATACCCTCATCCATGCAGCCTTCCTTCTCTACTTGGGAGAAATCCGGTACATTCTCTTGCAGATGTACCTTAAAGGTATTGTCACTTTTACTTTAAAAGCTGTCTGTATAGTCTCCAGGCAAGTTCACCATTTAAAGGTTTATGGATCTAAACCCAAGGTACTTTAATTAGTTTCCCATTACTGGCACTGCAGTACAACACAAGGGTGTGCTACACTCCTGAGTGTGCCGCCCTTGAGAGGAGATGTTTAATTGAGGTCCCATCTACCAAAATATGGTGCTAGCTTAGTTGGATGTCAAGGATCTCACAGCACTTGACAAAAATAATGGAATCTCTCCGATGACCTGACCAATTTTTCCTATTTACCAGCATCATTATTAACCCATAATTGTTGTAGAAAGCCTCATAAACAAAAAAATTGAATTTTGTTAGCTTCAAAGGTCTAGGAAGTCTTTTTAAGGTCTAGGAAGTCTTTATATGCAACCATGTTGTGATTTGGCTTGTTTCACCATTCATCTGCAATAACTAAACTGTTTTGACTGTATGCACTCTGCTATGTGATATAGGCAAATCCCTTCTCCTTGACTGCTTCTCATGAATGAATCAGTCTGTTAAATAGTAAGACCTAAAGTACTGAAACCAAAATAGGGCTTAAGACAATTGCTAACATACAATATCACTATTATTATAAGTAGGTGGACAGTGAGAGACCCAGCATAACTATTACAAAATTATTCCGTGGATAAAAAGCAAGTAAAGACTTTGTTGTACTTTCAAGAGTTTTACCAGAAATTGCAATCTAGATACTTTTGAAAATTTGCAGTTGCATCAAACCATATTATAGGAATGATCTGATCACTGGTTTTCACCACTCAGTTGCAATTATTGCAACATTTTTACAGTCTATAGTCATTCTAATGTTCCTGTAAAATGTGTTTGAAAATGCAGAACAGTGCTTTCTGCAAGGTAAGAATACAGTGAAATGTTACACAGTTGTTTGATGACTGACATCATCAGATAAAATGGACGTAATGTAAATTATTTGATGCCTTAAGAGTAAGCAAGTGACAGCTGTCTCAGCAAAGAAAGTAAGTGGAATAATTAGATATACAAGCACAGGTATGGCAGAGAAAATGTCAAATGTTGAAGCCCTGTGTGTATAAGCATTTGGCAAGCATAAACGGGTAGTAGGTGGTTCTGATACTGAAAAAATACTCTGCACAGTTTCTAACAGAGACCAAAAATGAAGGCAGACTAAAAAACAGTTAATATGTATAGTGTTGAGAAAAGAGGTTGAGGTTGATGGGACAGTTTTTTTTATATCTCAAAGAAACTATAAATAATAGAAATAAGCTACATATAATAATATATATGTACAAACCGGATAGTTGGAAAATACAAGGCATGCATCTTGTGGCATTGGAGTGACAGGGAAGTATTAATTCACTGAGAGGGTGGTTAATGGGGTCTATATTAAATCATCGAACTCTTAGAAAAGTGAACAGTGATTTATCGACACCATGTAAGAGAAAGCTTACAAACTTGAAACTTAGAACACCTTAAAACATAACATAAACCCCCCCCCCCCAACTTAAATATACCAACTCCAAGATCACACTACAGTGACGAAAATGGCAAAGTAACGGACACGGCCAAGCGATTTCTTTCACAGGGAAAGAATTTGCTTATATGCTGCTTCGTCATTTTGAAGTTTGACCAAGACGCATTTGAAAGAATGTGTCTTCGGTTATCTAATAGGAACCCGGTTAATGTAGGGTTCATGGATCTTGGACTACTCATGAATCTCTGTCTTTTTTTTTTTGGTCTGAGAAGAGACTACAGACAGGATAGTGACCGAATTCAAGAACATGTGGGACCTGAATAAAAATCTTAATAACTGTAATCCTTAACTTTCTATAGAGTGAGTACACTTTAGGTTCACAGGCAAGTACTAGTCTAGCTATCCTTTTAGGGCATTTTAAGCCTAGCCAATTCCCCCCTTCAAAGGTGAGAATTAAACCACATACTTTGGGTCTATAAGGTAAACACTTTAACCAGTTATGCCAACCCCATAACACAAATTGTTATGCCTTTCAGTGAACCATTCAGCCAAACAGGTTATCAACCACAGTTCTTAAAATGACATTGTTCTGTGCAAACTTGCAGTTAGTTATACTGGCTTAGGTTTGCTGGGTGCAAAGCCCATTACATTAGTTAGTGCGGGGCTTGTTTCCTCATACAAAAATAAATGTAGCAAAATAAATAGACTATATTTCAAAGCACCACCACAATGGATGCACAGTAGCAAACACTACCCCTGCACTGCCATATAATGCATGCATTACAAGACTGACAGGGCGATGATGTATTGTATTGGCTCACCCGCTGTTTTGCCCATGAATGAGCATGGCCAAAGTGATTGACAAGCCTAATGTCTCTGATGTGCTACGCAAATGATGCATGATTGGCATTCAATGTAGATTTGCCAGTGACATCATGCATACGTTGATTGCTGATGAACACATCTGACTTGTGCTTGATTCTCCAGGAAGAGGGATAGAGTGTGAGAATGCCTGTAATAGTAGAAATCAGTCTCCAGAGCCGTGGACGAGGGTAAGGTGGTCGAAACAGCCTATATGGACCTTTCCAAGGCCTTTGACACCATCCTCTGGAATCATAGATAGACTTACTAAACTGGGCATTAATCCCTACATCACTCGATGGGTTGCCAACTGGCTTACTGACAGAATCTACACTGTAAATGTAGCCGACTCCAAATCCAGCTCCAGTCAAGTGACAAGTGGAGTACCTCAGGGTTCAGTCCTGGGACCGCTCTTGTTTGGCATCTACTTCTCTGAAGTACAGGCCAGCACTAAGGGACTCTGACTAACAAAGTTCGCAGATGACTGCAAACTGGGAGCCATTATTGAATCCCCAAATTATGTGGATACTCTACAAAAGGGCCTTACAGAAACAGATGCTTGGTGCCAGAACCATGGGCTCAAGCTCAATGCCAAGATATGTATAGTTATCCCCTTTGGTAAAAAACATGTACCCATGAATTACCACATAGGTGGCAGTACATTAAACACCGAAAGTGTGATAAGAGACTTAGGGACACAGGTGGACAGTGGTCTCACCTTCAATAACCACATTGCCACAACAGTCAGGAAATCCTTCTGTGTGGCACACCTCATCACTGAAGACTTTTCATCCAGAAAAAAGGAGGTCATTGTCCCACTGTACTCATCCCTCATTCGACCCATTATAGAATACAACGCCCTGTTTGGTATGTACCTCCCAAGACATCTGCAACAACTGGAAAGGCTGCAGAGCTACCTCACTAAAAGAATCACAGGCTTAAAGCAGACGCCCTACGCTGACTGTCTTAAAAAAACTCCAGCTATACTCTGTCGCATATTGTCGACTCAGAGGTGATCTCTGCTTAACATACAAGGCCATGTTAAACCCAGAGCTGTTGGGCATGCTACTCTTAAAGAAATCCCAATTCCTCAGAGCCACACGCTTCAGGGATCTAAACCTTGTCATCAAAATAAACAAAACATGCTGAAGGGATAGGTTCCTGACCCAGAGACTCCCCAGACTTTGGAATAGACTGCCCATACATGCCAAGCAGAGCACCTCTTTGGCCCTCTTCAGAAGGAACCTTGACAATTGGATGGGAGAAAGGAAATTCACCCCGGGGATCACGTCAGTC
This sequence comes from Protopterus annectens, assembly GCF_019279795.1. NCBI lineage: Eukaryota > Metazoa > Chordata > Ceratodontiformes > Protopteridae > Protopterus > Protopterus annectens. Next base: position 102,264,338 of record NC_056737.1, read on the forward strand.
GCCATGCTAGACAGAGGTCTAGGGAAGTAAATAGTGGTGGAAGAAATAGCCAGGGAATTATTATGGCTAGGCTTGTATAGGCCCTAGGGCCGATAGCCTAGTACCAACCTATGAACCTAAATATTCTTTGTGTAGTCTGTTTACCCTTGGTATATTGAAGTAGCAGAGGATGTGGGTTGCGCAGCGTCTCCACAAGGGGGGGCAAAAGCAAAGGGAAAGGTGGAATTAGCTACTAAATACCTTCATAAAATATATTAAAGCTAGTGAATAACAAAGTCACTTGCATCTGCAGTAATCACCCAGCCCACAATAGAGGACTCCTGATCTTTAAAACATGTATCTTAAACTGACAAAGGGCAATTCTAATAAGATGTGCAACTCTTATGAGTTTGTTTGTGTCTTTTGGCTTTTCCCAGTTAGGGGTCGCCACAGCAGAAACTCCGGTCCGCTAATGATTGGCAGTAGATTTTCATGTGCTGGCTTGCAGGGCCTAACGCACAGCCTTCAACGAAGGAACGCCCATTCACGCATTTATCCTTTTAAAAAAGATTAAGTAAAGTAATGATCTCATTAGCTTTACCCATGAGCAAAGCACAAAACATTGTACAAATATCCAGTTTTTCCATTTTTTAAGATTTACAAGTAGAGGACATGCTTGTCAGTTACAGAATTTATTGTAGTGTACTGGCTTACCAGTCGTTTCACACAGAAACAGTTGCCAAGTTAGTAAGAAAAAAACCCACATATCATATATGAGGCCTTGCTCATATGAATATTCATGGGGCCTAGAAACACGTGACAGTGTTTGTTCATAACTCTTGTTTGACGTCAACCTGTTGCTGGGTGCTGGGCAGGGTTTGGGCAGTGCTTGCTGTGGGTCTATATTATATATTCGAAGCTTCAAAATTTCAAACCTCATATGTTCGACAAGATATAAGCGAAACCTGAAACCTCGAATATGTAAAAAAAAACAAAAAAAGTAAAAAAAAAAAAAAAAACTAAACTCTCTGAGCAGGGTGGTAAGCCCCCTGCACCCCCCACACCCCCCTACTTAAATATACCAACTTTTGAGACCACACTTCAGTGCAAAAAAGGGAAATTTTCCCATTCTGCACGTACGGAGCCGTTGCCTTTCACCTTCAAACTTTTTCAAGTTTGATTATATGGTGTCGACCATATGACATTCGAACTTTGAAACATTCGGAATTTAGTAGGGACCCGCATGCTACTGTACATCTCGTGAACCTGTACAATACAACATTGCCACTGACAGTCCAGCACCTCTCTGACTGCCAGCAACATCAATAGAACAGTTCAGTATTAATTAATGAACATATTAAAATACAGACCTTTACTGTGAACTAAGGAGGTGGGAGTAAGATTGGTAGAAAGCCCCTTTACAAGCACTTGACTGTACACACTTATAAGGGGCAGCGACCACTGACCAGTGCCTGCACTTTTTTCCAGTATGACCATTTTAATCTAACATTAAGAGAAACTGGAAGATAGTTTGTGGCAAAACCTTCCAGTTTAATACTTACCATGTGCCCCTTGTTTGTTTATTCACAAAGCTATAGTGGATATAAAAAGTTTACACACTCCTGTTAAAATGCCATGTTTTGTGATATAAAAAATGAGACCACAATAAATCATTTCAAAACTTTTCCCATCTTTAATGTGACCTATAACCTGTACAATTCAATTGAAAAACAAAGAAATCCGTTAGGGGAAAAAAATATAAAAAAATAAACGTACAATAAGCTGGTTGTATAATTGTGCACACTCTTAAACTAATAGTTTGTTGTGTGTGCACAAACTAGTACATTGTTGAAGCACCTTTTGAGTTAATTACAATTTTCAGTCTTCTTGGGCACACATCTGCCATCAATTAAAGAGACTCTGATTAACCCCAAATAAAGTTCAGCTGTCCTAGTAGGATTTTTCTGACATTTACTCAATTTCCTGCTACAGCAAAAAACGTGGTTCAAGAGAGCTTACAAAGCATCAAAGGGATCTCATTGTTGAAAAGTATGAGTCAAGAGAAGGGTACAAAAAATTTCCACAGCATTGGCTGTACCATGGAACACAGTGAAGACAGTCATCAAAAATTAGAGAAAATATAGGACAACAGTGACGTTGCAAAGAACTAGATGTCTCTCCAAAATTGATAAAAGACATAACAAAAACTGGTCAGGGAGGCTACCAAGAGACCTACAGCAAACAGTGAAAGAGCTGCAGGAACTTCTAGCACGTACTGGTTGTGTACTACATGTGACAACAATCTTCTGTATTCTCCATATGTCTGAACTGTGGGGTAGGGTTACAAGCCTTTTCTTATGGAGAAAAACATCCAGGCCCAGCTAAAATTTGCAAAACAATACATCAAGTTTCCCAAAAGCATGTGGGGAAAATGTATTATCGTCTGATGAGACCAAGGTTGAACTTTTTGGCCACAATTCCAAAAGGTACGTTTGGTGCAAAAACAACACTTTGCATTGCCAAAAGAACACCATCCCCACGGTGAAGCATGATGATGGCAGTATCATGCTTTGGGGTTCTTCAGCTGGAACTGGGGCTTTAGTCAGGGTGGGGAGAATTGTGAACAGTTCCAAATACCAGTCACTTTTGGCCCAGATCCTTCAAGTGTGTGCTTGAAAGCTGAAATTAAAGAGGAATTTCACCCTTCAACATGACAACGACCCCAAGCATACAGCCAAATCAACAAAAGAATGGCTTCACCAGAAGAAAATTAAAGTTTTAGAATGGCCCAGCCACTACCCAGACCTAAATCCAATAGAAAATCTGTGGGGTGACCTGAAGAGGGCTATACACAAGAGATGCCCTCACAGTCTGACAGATTTAGAGCTCTTTTGCAAAGAAGAGTGGGCAAATATTGCCAAGTCAAGATGTGCCATGGTGATAGACTCCTACTCAAGAAAACGGAATGTTGTAATTAAATCAAAAGGTGCTTTAACAAAGTATTAATTTAAGGGTGTGCACACTTATGCAGCCAGCATATTGTGCATTTTTTATTTTTTATATTTTTTCCCCTAACAGATTAGCTTGTTATTCAATTGTATTGTACAGGTTATAGGTCACATTAAAGGTGGGAAAAGGTTTGAAATGATTTATTGTGTGCTCTCATTTTTTTTATATTACAAAAACCTGGCATTTTAACGGGTGTGTAAACTTTTTATATCCACTGTAAATAAAGTCCCATGGTAATATTACTAGTACTTTAACTATGTCTACTTGTGCACATGCACCAATTAGCTATTTGGAGTGCTTTGTCTTCCTAGACCCAGTGACACCAGTACATTATGGGATACCGCTCACTGACTCTATAGTTCCAGAGAAAGCATTCAAGGATCAAATGAGGAATGTCATATCTGAAGAAGTATGGCTGCATCCAAGAGTTTGTTGGACCTGAACCCGCACAGTGAATAGTTTTCAGGCAGGTATGTAAGTTACTGGCCGTCTTACAGAAACATCATGTCCACAATTAAGTTTGTTCTTTAGTGTACATAGTAGAAAAGCTCCTTGGTCCAAAGGCTTTTAAATGACCTCTTGATCATCTCATCCAAAGTTAGTCAAAAAGTGGACAGTCAGGTCAAGACAGGTACTGAGCTTTCAAGTAGTAGCCATTTGATTCTGAGTAGCATTGCCTACCTAAGATGATTGATGAGTAGAGCTCTGAAACCACAGTATGCAGAGAGGGTGTACTAGCAAAGTTTAGCTGATGCAATTCTATGGGAAAAGATCATATCCCACTATCAGAATAGCTTCTCCCATATACATAGACAGATTTGCAGTGTGGAGTATGAGTGGATCCTGTTCAAGATTTCATTAGATTGAAGTGGTGGCCAACAGTGATTTTTTTTAAAGTGGTCACTGCTTCTCATGACAGTAATCCCCAACTTCTGCTGGCTGTCAGAGGTGAGACAGGCTTCCTAGTTAAAGAAAGAAGGGCAGGAGGCACAGGCTGCAGTGCTGCTCACTCTGCACTTATGCCCTGACCCAAAATAAAGTACAGTAAACTCAAGCGACCATCAAAAAAAATTGAAGAAATACAGTACAATTTTCATGTGTTGCACTTCCTGTTTCCTCCCCGCAGAAACATACCTTACGTTTTTAGAGTTTTAGAGTTTTAAAAAGGAAGATAGGAATAAATTCCCTCTCTCCCCAGCCTGAGAACAAATCAAACCAAACAATAATACAGGGCACAGTATTAGTCAGGCCTATTTTTAATAATAAACTCCCAAGCAACCAGAAACTACAGTTATCCGGCATCTACCAGTCCCCATGGGTGCCGGATAACTGAGAGTTTACTGTAAAATTATAAATAACATGACATCATACTTTCAAAAAATGTACATCTGTGATCAGGCAGTGTACTGAGTGTTGGATATAAGAGATGGATTATGCCTTCTAATAGTACCTTTTTGTACTTGGGCTTCATTCATGTTTGATTGTCTGGTACCTTGCTGGTGGTTTTCCACATGTACAGAAGTACCTGTCTTGTTCATCACCTCCTGGAGTTTGGTGCCTGAAAGAATTGATGAAACTGTACTATACTGGAATTAACTGGAAACAACTGAAATGAGACTGGAACGAAAGTCTTTATCTGTTAATTACCCAAGCTTGTGCTGAACAGGTGCCAGTCTCTCCTTTATGGGCCAAGTCTTGTGTAATATTCAGAATGAATTCTCCAAACACTGTAGTTCATTTAATAAGGCTTTTTTAGATGTTCACAATATCTGAATACTGTCTTCATTAACAGTGCTGATAAACAATAACAGTCTGTAGATTGATGGAATGCTGGTTAGTAATAACAGTGCTGCTAAATGTATCCAGAGTTTCTGTCAATCAAAGATTCTGATTGTCCTGAATAATGTACTGAAACAGTCTTTTATATGCCCTGTCTTCTGTACTCAGGCTCAAGTGTCTGTATTGTAGCTTCCTTTCTGAAATGCTGACTGTTTAATCTTTTCTGTATGTCAGGTCGAACCAACTAACTGACTTTTCTAACTGTATCTGAAGGATATTTTAATAATGCCAAAACTCTGTAATGCTTTACATGCCTCCTTAGCCTTGGTTCTTAGGCCTTGTCTTGCAGCCTTGCAGGTGCCTAGCCATCCCATTATCTAACATTCCTTTGATTCTTCCTTGAGAAGGAGAACAGAAAAAGAGCAGTCTGTAGCCTTCCCGTGGGAACTGTTATCTCTCGCTTGACCAGCAAAGTTATTCTTCTTTTCTGCTTAACTCTCTTTTCTAAAATGTATGCATAAATGAAACACAATTCTGCCACTATATTTCTAGGCCTATTTTACATTTTATTTAGTAAATATAATGCCTAATAATTACTTTAAAATAGAAGTCCCTAATCTAACAGTGACCAAGTAATATTCTCATTTGTTGCAAAATCAACTGTTTATGAATCACATTTGACATTAGCTGTTTGGAGGTCAGCTGTTGTGGGGTGAGTGTGGTGATAGTGATGCATGGTGTAAAACACTGAATAAAAAATGCCACAGTTGTATGACAGGATGCAGGCCAGCACCAAAGAAAAGAGAATTCTTTATGACTTGCATTGGTGGACTGAAGTATTAGTGGTGAAGTATGACAGTCCACTAATGTAACATAATAAACCATTCATGAAGAAAGCGCAGTGACACCTATGATAATAAAAAGGTCTACATAAAAATATCCACATTCTGCTTTGCCTTAAAGGCATATGTATTGAAATTCTGCATCTATCTTAGATTGAGATGAAAATCATTATAAATGAGATGGCAAAAAATAAGTTAAAATTATAAGCTCTATAAATCACTAATCAACACCTCACTAAAATACTCTGTATTTCAATAGCACGAGTTAAACCAAACACCTAGGAAAAAAAAAAAGAAAGAAAGAAAAGTGTCCCAGTTACTGTGTTTCATGCACTTCTAGTGCACTTAAATATAAACAGATTACATGCATGACTGGTCTTGGGCATAGGCAGTGTCTAGGTCTCCATTCAGGTTAGGAACATGTTTCTCCAACTTTATTTATTGTGACAACAAGAAGGAAACACTGCTATCATTGCTGCAGTGTCCCTGCTCATAACAGCCATGGCTGTAAATATCACTAAACATGATCTGTTAGGCCCTCTGGAATTGCTGTTTTAACTGTAGCCTACAAACAAGCTTCATGCCTCGTGAATGGAGAACAGAACAGTCATCCTTCTGCAAAAAGGAGGGCCATCTACAGACCCTGGAAACTACAGACCCATAAGTCTGATTTGCAAAGCCATGGAAAGAATTGACATGGACATGATCAGTAAGGACATAAGAAGCCTGCAGACACTGGATCCAACCCAGTTTGGTTTCATCAAGGAGAAATCATGCCTACTCAGCCTGGTGGACTTCTTTGAGAAGGTCACCAAAGCAATGGATGAAGGCAAAATGGTTCAAACTGCGTACTTTGACCTGACTAAGGCATTTGACACACCCCCCCACACAGGCATTGTAGACAAACTTAAGAGGTCGGGTACAACCCCTTATGTCACCCAGTGGATAGCCAGCTGGCTCACAGACAGGACCCAGGAAGTTAGAACTGGGGAGTCCACCTCTACATAGAGGCCAATCACAAACGGAGTCCTCGGGGATCGATCCTGGGACTGCTGTTTTTTGGCATTTACTTCTCTGAAGTCAAGACCAACATAAATGGCCTCTGGGTGATTAAATTTGCAGATGATTGCAAATTAGGAGCTGTCACTGAACTGCCCACTAACAGAAATGTTCTCCAGGAAGGGCTGACACAGATAAACAATTGGTGCCAGAGCCATGGAATAAAGCTAAATGTCAGGAAATGCATAATAGTATCCTTTGGGAAGTCATTCATCCCTGGTAACTATCATATTGGCAACACACCCCTAAAAGTTGACCCAGTAGTCTGGGACTTGGGGACACTCACAGATAGTAATCTAGCCTTTGACCATCATTTGTCTACAATAGTGAGGAAATCATTTTATATTGTGTGACTTATAAACAAAAATGTGGAATCTAGATCCAAGGAAGTCATTGTTCCACTGTATTCTGCATTCATTAAATCTGTCACCAAGTACAATGACTCCTTTGATATGTATGTAACCAGGCACATCTGACAATTGGAACGTTCGCAGAGGTTCCTCACTAAAATAATACAGGGTGTAAGTAACTTTCCCTATGCAGACTGCCTCAAAACCCTATCCCTGTATTCTGTCTCCTATAGGTTCTCAAGGGGAGATCTATGCCTGGCATACAAGGCATTGTCAGACCCCACTCTGATTGACCTCCTGAATATCCACAAAACCAGTAGCACCAGAATTAACCATTCTAAAGACTTAAACCTTGCTTGTGATATAAATAGGACCTGCAGGAGAGACAGGTATGTATCCCAGAGATTACCCCTTCCTTGGAACAGGCTTCCCATCCATGTGAAGCAGAGTTCCTTTCTAATCCAATTCAAGTGTAACTTGGACAGTTGGATAGGGAACAGGAAATTCATCCCTGGTTTAACACCCATGTCTGTGATGGATACAGGCAGCCTGTAAATGTTTCACCTCCCAAACCCCTGCTTACACTAATCAGTTGTACCAGAACTTGTCAGAGATTTGGGATGCATGGCTAGGCTTAAAAAGGCCCTTGTGGGCATTATTATTTTATTTTTATTTTACAATTGTTTACCAGGAAAGTCCGACTGGACACATGTCCTTTTTCAACGAAGGCCTGGGGAGAAAAGCTCCACTTTGAAACATACAGCAATACATTATATAAGTAGAATATACAGGGCACAGAAGTTAAAATATTATCTAGATACAGTTTGGGCAACCAGTTATACATACAGAGCAGTTAAAGAATGTCACAGTTTAGCTAACGCACAGTAATTCTTAACCTAATTGATAAACTCAGAAGATTAACAGTAAGTAGAGAGACATTGCATCATTAAACCTTAGCCTAGTAAACACCTATGAACTTATGCTGGATGTACTCCTTCCATCTGGCTTTGATGTCCTGTGGACTGATGAGCAGGTTGTTGCTGACATTCCTTTGGAAGGATGTCCTACTAGCTTCTTTATCTTTCTTTTTTTGCCTTTCTACCTGCTATTTTTTGTGCCATTTACTGTCACTTCAGAAGTTGGTAGAGTGCCTCTGATGGGATTCACTATACAATCTCGAAATACTGAAATGTCGAATTTCAGTATTTCATGACTGAATAGTCGAAAAACCACATACACGAAAACCCACAATCACGAACACTGCAATCGCGACCATTCACACACACACATAAACCAGGACATAATCACGCACACACACACACACACACACACACACACACACACACACACACACACACACACACACACACACACACACACACACACACACACACACCTACCTACCTAAACAAACATAACACACGCAAATACACTTAACCTATCTATAAGCAGGGGGGCAAGCCCCCTGCACCCCCCACCCCCTACATATATATTCTAACTCCGAGGTCGCACTAAAACAAACACACAAAAAACACCACCACACACACTCACACACACTAAAATCCCTACCCAACACAACACTTACCTGAAACCCCAGATAAATCCACAAACCACACCACACGTCACGAACGCGACACCACGATAGCAGCGGATTCGACATTTGCGGATTTGGCATAGTGTAGTTTTGGTTAACTGCACTTTCCACTATTCGGTCTCGACGTACTGAATTTTGACATTTCAGTATGTGGAGATTGTCTAGTGTATCCCTCTGATGCCCTATTTTATGCTATTCCGAATCCTTTCTTAGGCTGTTTGTTAGCCAACCAGTATTCCATTTTTGCTATTCCAACTCCTTTCTTAGCCTCTTTGTTAACTGACCAGTATTCCATTGTAGCCTGGTCCATCTTTTCTGTCTTCTGCTTTTTCCTGCACTCTTCCTTTCTTTTGATGACTTCCTGGACTTCTTCATTCCTCCTCCAGCTTTCATTATGAGCCTTATTTCTATATCTGGTTCGGCCAAGTATCTGTTCTGTAGTCCTCACACTTGAGCTGCCATTCTCCTTCAACTCCACCTATTTCCTTCTCTTCGTGGAATGATACCTGAGTAATTTATTGAACTGTTTTACTTTCTATCCAGTCAGCTTTCAGCACTTCCGCCTGGTCTCTGTTTACCTAAGAGCCTTCTCTGACCACTGCTTGCAGATGATTTTGGCAACTAGTGGTTTATGACTGTTTCACTGGGGATGACTTTGCAATCATTGATTCTGCCCCAATGCTATTTCCTTACTAGGAGGAAGTTTACTGAGTTGCATGTTGGTCAGTCTTGTATGTGATCTTGTGACTGTCTTTCTGAACTGTGTGTTGGTGACTGTCAAGCCATTTTCAGGACAGAAGTCTAGAGTGATCGCTCCTTCTTTATTCCTGTTACCCCACACATGTGAACCCAGGCAGCCCTCATATCCTGTTCTGTCTGTACCGGTATTGTGCATTCAGGTCATCCTGTACCCATCAATTACTTGCTGTGCATATCATGTATTTCTCACTGTGGTAAAAAAAACAATAATAATAAAATTCTCAGTAATGTAAAAGTTTGTTTCATGCAGATACATAGTAATCACAGTACAGACGTCCGTCTTGTATGACAGTCATATCACTTGCACAGGTGGCATCACACTGACATGAGATGAATATAACAGTATACTTTGTAGTAGGGTTAAGTGAAAGGAACAGATAGCTGCATACTCTGGGAGGTTATGGGGAGTTGGACATTACTTCCCCTAGTACTGAACTTGAGTTGCCACAATGTGATTGCTGTCCATGGACTGAACTTTGTCTGAGAAACACGTACAGCAGAAGAAAGATGAAGTAGTGACAGCTGTGAAAAGAAGAGATTTGCATGAATAAACACATTGTGTTATGCATTACCAGTGCCTTTAATGAAGACCTGCATTCCCCTTAACAGAGATACAAAACTGAGATAGCAAAAGTATTAAATTCATAAGTTCAACAAGTCATATTGGAAAACCCTGCAAAAAGTAACTTCTATCGCTACAATTAATTACCACAACACCTAGATCACAAAACAGTCTCTCACTTACCGTTTCATGATTTTCAGAGCACTCATTATAAGCTGGTAACAAATAATCCATAAGTAAACATTCAATTATGTATTCTAATACAACAGTGTTTTGTTGTACTGTGTAATGGTTAATGAGCTGCACTTTTTTCCATATCAAATAAATTAATTTATTCCATTTGCTGTCTTGCTGTGTGACAATATCAGCAATTGGGTAACTGGAGTATACTACTGAAATGCATTGGTTCATAGGTTCATTCACTGTGGATCCTAGCCGGATCAGCTCAAACATCTGTTAAACATATTAACTGCTGCAAAAGAGAGACAATGACACCAGCAAATCCAATTGATCAGACACATGGAGTACCCCACAACATGCTTTCCTTTAAAACTTTACTTATGTCAGCAGGGAAGAAATACTAATAAAATTGTTGTAATGTCCTGGTGTATGCCATTAATATGAATACCCTCAACCAGCTCATGTCTAAGTAATTTAAACACAAAACATCTTACTTTCACAATGGACTAGTGCAAAACCATCTTATTAAATGCCACAGAGCATTCACGACTGATGATCTTAAAATGTGCAAAAAGATGATAGAAAAACACAAGCTATTACCATATAATTACAGCTTGCAACACCCATCATCACTAGTTACAACACAGATATATAGTCTTTCTCTGATGGGGGCTTTCACAGCAGGGTCCCTTTGAAGGTTCTAAATATGCCTTTGTAGTTGTAGTCTGGAGGATTTTCACTTTTACAGCTGTTAATGGGAAGGCGTCTCAAAGTTAAGTTGTCAGCATCACTTTCTTTGTTGGTTGAGAAGTGCTAATGAATTATTGAAAAAAAAAAAAAAAACAGATCAGCAAAGAGCCCCACAGAATTGCATAAAATGGAATGAGTGAAATGAGTATGGATTCTGGAATTATAACACAGATAATGATTTATCAGCTGGAGTTATCTGTCAAGCAAAACATTTTGGCAGAGCTGAAGCTATTTTTGGATTTGGTGCTGTTCCCCTGATATACATCTTCTCAGCTTTAAAATAAAATAAATGAATAAAGTTCCTCTTCTCAGACTGGAGGAGCAGGAAAAAAATCTTTTAAACTGGTAGGAATCAACTGCCACAGTTTATGCCATACAAAGAGTTCTACAACGCTTCAGGTTTGACCGTAGCAATATCTAGGGTGAAGCGAAGGGGGCAGCTGTCCTGGGCTCAAAGTGTTAGGAAGCACAGTCAGACTATCCCAGCATTTTATATAGAGAGACAGCACTGGGCACAAATGTATCTAGTTACATTGTTGAGTTCTGATGGCAGATGCAATACCTGTATTTATTTCTAAATGCCATTATACACTGAAGACCGATCAAGATCTGCCACTCGCATCCCCTTACTCTTTGCATTGTTATTCTAGAAAAGGAGACTATTAAGTATCAGTGCATTATTGTTCATCACATAACACAGACAGTGTAGGTAAAATTGCCATCAATGTATTCAACTGTAGATTATACAAATGCATTGCTTTTTTAAAGTAAAACTAATATAGCATGCCACTATCACAGAATGTAGCTGTATCTTTAAGTGCCAGTTGCCAGTAAGAAAGTCTGCCTGCGATGTGGCTGCTTCATCAGTTTAGTTCAGTAAAAGATGTGGCTGAATGCATGTCACCATAGTTCTCAGCTGTCCATGATTTTGCCTCATATTTTTGCCCAGTACCCCATAAATTTTGGATTTTTCAGGTAAATCTCTTGAGAATGCAACTAATCTTTAATGCCAGACAGTAGTTGCATACATTTTGTTTTTTAGAAAATGTATGTTGATGCAAAACATATTACTGTTATGTGAATTAGACTAATATTTAAAAGTTGTTTGTGATTCATGAGCAAAAAAGTTGAGAGGTGTGCATATCGTGTAGTATTTCTTCACACTTTCATCTTCACTATGTGTTTACGTAACTTTGTGTCTGCTAACTTTGGAAGAAGAGTGAGGGAGAAAGAGAAGATAAGTCTAGAACTGGAAAGAATTGCATATTGATAAGGAAAGTTGGCTGCCAGTAGAAGGCAAGAGCTAATGCAGTAATTTTGTCCCTTGCTAATGGGACTTCCACTGTAACTTAACCAGGTAAAACACGTATGTGCTGTCTAGGGAAGGTGAGGGCAATATGAGCTTGTAGTAATTAATGGTATCCACCAAGCATGCTGGAAAAAGTGGCAGGATTTGACATTGCAGACTTCCTTTCAAGATGTTATATTAGATGCACGTGTGATGACATCTTTCTGTGTGTTCACAGCTTAGTGACATTTGATGGTGTGGGTTTGAGTCTTGCAGGGGGTGGGGTGATAGTGGCTTGTGTGTCATGCAGACCTCTCAGCTTGCCAGGATTGCCTCTGATTTCAACTCTAGGTTTAACACTGTCCCTCTTAACCCTTCCAAAAGTGGTCAGTTATGGGGAAGAGGTGGTGAATTCCCCCTTATAAAGTACTGACGATCTTTACCATTGCACAAGTGTTAACTGTAGAACACTATAAGTTACAATCCGATATTCTTTTAGTGCCTCAGGTTAATGGTAGCATATATTTTAAAAGTGTCCATGAGTGTGCCTGTTTCATTCTGTATTTGTTCAGGAGTCAGTTTCTGTGTGTCCCTGATTGGTTGAGAGCTATGGTGACATGTCCATCGAATTCAGTCATATTCAAATCTTGAGTATGCACATTCCCCTACTGTATATACTATCCTTGCTAAGTGTCGTCTCCAGTGAGCATGTCACTGGTGTTTATATCACAACCATTCACCTCCACTGGCATGTAACCTTGTGTGACCATCACATATATGCTATCACGTATGTTTATATAATAATATACTCACTCAGGAGGTGTAAGGAGCAGTATGTATTGTGCTGTCTACATATGTACATAATGTTATGCTACTGACTTGTCTTGGAAGTGTACATATGTTGACATATCCTATCTTAGAGACACTTCCATATTTACCATGTCCTCGTCCTCTTAATTCATTCCTATCCTTCATATCTGTGCACATTTTCATTAGTACACTTTCCCTGCCCAGAGTACCTTTCATTGTAGTTGCCCTTGCCGTTTACCACCCTTCCATTATTTTGTTCTGCAGGTAATTGTTTTAGTATACATTGCACTTGGTACATTTTTCTTTACTATATTATTACTGCTGTTATTGTATTATCTTCAACCTTGGTAGTCATTGTGACTATCATCTCAAACTCACGGAGTAGATTTGCCCATAGACAAACTTGAATGGTGTTTCTTTCTGAGCTTGTAGTGCTCTGCATGGTTTCCTGAAACCTTGTTTGTATTCGTGTAAGCGTGATGAGCAGCATGAATTTGTGATTAGCACTGCTGCTTATCGTGCTTCCACAGTGGTGCAGCGGTAGCGTTGTTGCCTCACAGCAAGAGGTTCTCCCGTTCGATTCTCAGCTGGAGTGCGGGGAGTGCCTTCTGTGTGGAGTCTGCATGTCCTCCCAGTGGTTGGGTGGGCGTTCGAAAGACACGCGTAAATGGGTGTGCCTTAGTTGAAGGTTGAACGTTGAGCTGGCACCTCGACGTTCGTGAAAATCTACTGCCAATCATTAGCGGACTGGAGTTCTGCTGTGACCGGGAAAAGCCGAAAGACAACAACAACTGCTGCTCATCGTGCTAAAACGTAAACTCTGTGCAGGCTTCACATGAAGCCTTACATAGAGTTTATTGAATCTCTGGGGTTAAGTAGCTTTTGTCTTTAATTAGGCTTCATCAGATATGTGCACACACACAGACACACACACACACACACACACACACACACACACACACACACACACACACACACACATATGTTTTGATCAGAAATACCCACTTGTCAAATTGCACCTTTTCAGGAGTGACCAAGGAGAACTGCCTGGTTGAGTGACTTACTTGCTCAGAGGCACACAGCAGGCAAGTGAAGGTGGAAGGAATCAAATCCTGTATCATTGCTACAAGAAACTCATTAATAGCACTGAGCTTTAGGTCTTTTAGGTCTCTGTGCTAACTACCAGGCTTTATATGTACAAATATTGTGATACATATGTATGTATTGGTGCAGAACCTTTCATCAGTGTGTCATTCCATCAGTGAATGAAAAAGCCAGTATAGCTGATAGGCAATCAGCTGATCATAAAGTACCTTTTTTCACTTTGAGATCGCAGTGCAGAGGGGAATGGGGGATATGACTTTTCCTCACTGTAATGCAAGATCAGAGTTGACATGTACAATTATCAGGGGGAGTGTGGGGTTACAGGGAGCTTGCCCCTTTGCATAAAAAAAATATGTTTTTTGATTCTTTGTGGATTTCGAACATTTGTTGATTAACATTTTTAATGGATTCAAGGTGAATTTAGGGTTTTATATATATATATATATATATATATATATATATATATGGATATATATATGGATATATGGATCTAGTGCATATGCTCGAATGCATAAACCACCGAACCACAAATAAACAATCAGAAACCACTGAAAACACCAAACCATGAAAATACATTCAACCGAATCACTAATCATCGAAAGTGATAACACAGCAGTAAACTGCAGCATAACTACACTTAGTTAACTGCAGAAGTAGCACTTCATTAGATTAACAAGTAAGAAACACATTATCTATTCATTCAGATATTTATGTAATTGGTTCATGTACATAACGAAAAAAGACATCCAGTCGTTTATATTTGTAGTAAATTAGCAATTGCTTTCACGTACTCAAATGCAGTGTACTCTTCCCTATGTAAGAATAAGGTTTGGAATTGCTCTTGCCGACGAATGAGAGACCTCTTCTTTGGAGTGGGTGGGCATGCAGCAGACATCCTGCAGCGTATTTCATCTACTCTGTTTTGTTCACGGGTAACTCCTCGTAGAATGCTATGCATATCGAACAAATGTCTGCCAGCTATGCAACGAAGCCTCCTGTGCCATGCTTCAACTGCGTTTTGAGTTCTGGGCAAATTTAAATCAGTCAGTACACTGATGTTCCAGAATTGCACAGGAAACAGTGGAGGGAATCTGATAGAAGTCGTAGACCTAGTTGTCAGGCTTCTGGGTTTCCCTATCAGATACCTCTCTTCAAAATACTTCAGTAGCGCTTTGCCCACAATAAGAAAGTGCTGTTTTAACTGTTGAAACGTGTCTATCACTGCATCCTCTTCTAGGAATGCTAATGCTGCCAGTTGCTTAACACATTGTTGGAAATGAATATCTGAGTTGTATAATGAAGCCAGCCCTAAACACTGAATCTTCCTCCAAATGTTTCTTCCGAAATGGAAGAAACAATCTTTGCATACCACTCCATTAATGTTGCGGTTTACACTTAATGGCTGCAGGCTCAAAGTCACACAGCACGAATGGGATTTTAACATTTAGTTTACCATCAGTGAAAAACTGAAAGATACATCTCCAAATTAGGTTGTATGCACGTAATGACTTTTTATTCATGAAACAATACATAAGGGGTACACTTCTGCTTTGAGCACCGTACTTGACAACACTATGAATGGTGTACAGCTGATGACATTCTGCACCTCGTTTGAAGTAAGTGCCATCCATTAACCATATGTTTGCAACTGTTAAGTCATGCAAATTAGCATCTGTCATCAGCACTAGTACCTTGATGTTATTGCTGATATCTTCGCAGGACTGTTTTAAGAAGACACCGTTTTTAAGGGGGAATTGTGATTCATTAAACTGAAATAAATCAATTTCAGTAGACTTTTCAGTACTTCTGCCTTTAGAACGAACACGCTTAATAGTTTGAAGCATTGAACGTCTATTGGGCAAATACGGTGCAAACTCTAAGGAAGTGGAGGCTACAGCATCATCCACTGTAACACAAGGTGTATCCCTAGAAAGGGAAGCTCTTTGCTTTAACTCCGCTCTAATCCTGTATTTTTCCACTTCTTGTGGTTCACCTGTGTGACAATGTTCAACAGATTTTACAAGCTCTTCACCATCTGTTACAGAGATAGTAATTGCTCTATCTCTACATTTGCCGGTAATCTTGTATTTACAATTCCAGTATTTACGGCTTTTAGTTTTCTTCTCTAATTGGTAGACGTATCCATCTAGAATCAGTATTTCTCCACCTCGTTGCGAAGTTTTAGTTTTGTAAGCTTGTCCCAGGACACTAGGTGGTAGCCTACACATATCAGCCATGTCTGTTTGTATACTTCTAACACTTCACCTGGATTGTTGTAATTTATATCAAATGGACTGCTGTAAATCAATAAATTAGTACTTAATTGCGCTATATTAAGTTCAGTGATTGGTGATTCGGTGGAATGTATTTTCGTTGTTTAATGTTTTCGGTGGTTTCTGTTTGTGTATTTCACATTTGGTGGTTTATGCATTCGAGCATATGTACTAGATCCATATATATATATATATATATATATATATATATATATATATATATATATATATATACATACACATATCTATAGTAAAATCAAAAATCCACACAGAAGAACGCTGCTGTATAGTAACGAACCAAGTAAATGACAGCAAAAAACACTTCCAGCAGCTCACGGCAAAGTCTCCAAATGTACAAAATCCAAAGTCTTTTAAAAATGTTTGTTAGGTAAGCGCTTTCACAAACAATAAGTTTGCTTCCTCAGACCTTAATAAAAACTGCCATAGCAATCATGCTTTTAATCCTCCATACATTTTAAACCAACCTCTATCACTAGTCATTCCTTATGAACAGCAAGTAACCCATTCATTACCAAATTGCATAGAGAAAATACAAGCAGTAAAAGTTATATCAAATACAGACATAATAAAAACTGGCTTATAAGCAACTCCAAATTATTTCATTAGTCTTCTGTTTTTCAGCTTAGATGTAATAGTTATGTGATCATTAAACCCCTTCCCCAAATGTGCACTAAATTTTATTATCCATTTAAGTTCTCTCTCTCTTCAGTAATGTTAGTAATATTCCCTAACTTAATGTTTTCATGCAAAATCTCCAAGACACTGAACTTAAAATGGTGATGACTGCCTAACTCTAAAACATGTTTGGCTACAGCACTGTATACATGCCCCCCTACTCAGACATTACATGTGGTCCCTAATCCTCTCTCTTAAACTTCTGCTTGTCTTCCCAATGTAAAATGATGCACAAGTGCAACAGCAGGCAAGGTATACCCAATTCCTGGAGTTACAGTTAGCATCAACCTCTAACACATAAGATCTACCAGTGTCAGGATGTATAAACTCTGTCCCTTCATGAATATATTCACAGAAGTTACATTGACCACATTTAACTGTACCAATACCCTTTGGTATAGTAACTAACTGTGAGTCCATCTTAGGATAGCATAACCTATGCCTCAAGTTCTTCGTGTTTTTATATACCATCCATAATCTGTTCCCCACTGACTCCGCCACTTTATGATCTAAGTGAAGAATATGCCAATTCTTTGCAAAAATGTCTCTTAATAATTTGCTATCCCTAGTATAAGTAAGACGCAAGGGAATACTTATTTTGTTATCAAATGTTATATTATTACCTGATGCTCTATGTGCTGAAAAATAAGTTTTACGTCTTATCATTTCTCATTCATTTAGTATCGACAAATCTGCCTGACCTGTTCCTTATTATAGCCCCTATTGGCAAAATCTCTTTCTAGTTTGCTAATTTCCTTCTCATACTGACTGTCTCTATCAGCTAGTCTAGATCATCTCATTGCTTGACCCCTAACAATGTTATAAAATATGTGGGGTGGTGCATACTTGTCCTATGGACATAGGCCGCACGTTGACAAGTCTTCCTAAATCTATCGGAGTGTATCTGTCCTAGTGTATCAATGTTAATCTTAACATCAAAAAATTCAATATTCTTATCTGAGTACTTCAAAGTGAATTTAAAAAATGTCTTCATTGTATTAATGTCATGTACAAAATTTTTAAGCTGGATTATACACCCCTTCCAAAAAATGAAAAGTTTTGTCTATAAAACTGTATACATGACCTTGCTAGAGGATGTGATAGCATGCATGTCAGTTCCCATTCTGCCATTACCATAGTGGCATAACTATTGGCTCACGGAGTGCCCATAGCTACGCCAGATACTTGTGAATAGTACTTCTCATTAAATACAAATACATTGCTATCCAAAATCATTCCCAACAGTTACAAAATACATTGATCTGTCCAGTAGAACACATCTCCTTTTTAGTCAAAAAACTTTTCACCATTCTTATTCCATCTCTATTGGGTATCACTGTGAACAGTGATACCACATCCAGGGTTACTAGCAACACATTCCCTATCATCCTGTTAACTTCACCATTAGTATACTCATACAGTTCCTGTAAGAGTTGTTTGCTGTCCTGTAAAACATACTTATGAGTCTGTAGCACAGGTTTTAATTGCTTGTCAACATAAATAGATAGTGGCTCTGTTGGCCATTCCTCACCAGCTGCTATGGGTCTAAACGGTGGGGCATAGGGATCTTTATGGATCTTTGGTAATCCTTGCAAAGATGGAGTAAGTGGTTGGTCTACCATAAAATATCTAAATAAATCTTTAGTTATAACTTCATTATTAATGCATTCCATTAGTACATTTAACATATTGACTCTGATTTCATTAATCACAGTAACATCTATTAACTTGTATGTATGTTTGTCTTGCAACATTTCATTCATACATAGTATGGCCTATCCACGATCACTATTAAACCCCCCTTGTCTACTGGTCGTATTACTATCGACGTATCTTTTTCTAGTGCTTTTAATGCTAATTTTTCTTCCTTATTCAGATTTTCAAAACCCCTTACTTTATTCTCACATGTGAAAAATTCATACAATTCTTTTTCACAGAGTTTATAAAAAATGTCCAGCAATG